>NC_057814.1:139617194-139776457 GCF_018294505.1 Triticum aestivum | reverse complement strand
GGCATATGCTTATATGTTGGACATTTGTTGCCGTGAAATGAGTAAGTGCACTGCATTTATTAGCTTGATTGGCAGCACCCTTCTTCAATTTCAGAAAATACAACTACTACTAAAGTCGATTCTAATTTGTTATCTTCGCCTTTATGGAGGAATCATTTGTTTTCATCTATCATCCTTGTGGTTCACATGCCTTTGATACAATTGCACGATGAATGTAATGTGCTAGAATTCGTAAAGATCTTGCCACCAGAGATCGACACTCATCCTCATCTAGCCGTTGTGAGGCCCTCCCCCTCCTGCACGCTTCCCGCTCGAAACAGTTAGCGCCGCTCCAGAGCGTCAGTGCCGCATTCATAGCCGGTCAGAGCGGACGCAACCGCTCACTAGTGCCGGCATTAAAGCGGCGCGCCGGCCAAGAGAGCACCACCCGTGCCGCTTTCCGGTGCAGGCGACTGCTGCGCGTTCAAACGACATGACGGTCGTCCGTCCGTCCGTCTGCCGCCCATATTGATGGCACGCGGTTGCCGAGGCATCTCCTTCGGCGCCACCCGTCCGTCCCTCTACCACCCGCCATTGCTATATAAACCTCTGCCCTGGCCGTAGCCGCAGCCATCTGCCTCTGATCCCTCCCCGCACCACTCCCACCATGGATTCCTCCCCGCCGAAGCTCTCTAGGACGGGCTGACGCCGGACCAAAAGGAGATGGCCGCCATTGTTGCTAGCTGACTGGTTGGCAGGCAGCCGGAGGAGTGAGGACTACGACGTCCCAATGGAGGACGCGGCCGACGATGAGCCAGCGCCACCCTCCTCGTCCTCCGTGCCACCCTCCTCCGTCGCCACGACCATGAAGCCGACACGTTCGCGGGCGCCACCGGCAGCAAGGAAGAGTAGTGCACAGTAGGTTGTCGCCGCTCGGGTCCCAAGAAGGCCACCGCTCCTCCCCTCACGTTGAAGCCAAGCTTGGTGGGCTGAATATCGTCGACCAATTAGCCGTTTGGCGGCGACGTGGAGGCGGATAGCTTCGCTTCCCGAGGCTTCATAAGCGAAGGTTGTAGAGGCAAAGTTGGAGAGCGCTGAGACAGAGCTGGAGAAGGCGAAGTTTCAGTTCTCGGGGCTCATGACCGGACACGGGGAACGGGCGCTGGCAACCATTTAGATTAGATATTAATTATACCTCCAAAGCCACTTAGTTGATGTACATGTAATGAAATCCGACCGTATTTGAACGAATTTCATCCGATTAGTTCAACTTCTTGGCCGGATGTATACGGGCAGCATTGGATGGTGGTGTCCCACATCCGTGTCCGTTGACAGGTCCCGACCTGTCCGCGGACGGATGCGGAAGAAAATTTGTGGGTCGCCGTTGGAGATGCCCTAAATGATCATGAGCTATAAAATCCACAACAGCTTGACCTGTAGCAGAGAAAAAAGGTACATCAAGGATAAGTTTGATCCAACACACATCCAGCAGCCGCCATCCACATACATTCTCCAAACCAACTCCTCCGTGCTCGCTTATAAAAAAGCAGTGATAAAATGTCCTCATGCCCTCTAGGTGCCTTTCCTTTTGTATGTTGTTGGGCTTCACCACGTTAGGTTGGAGGGCGTCAATGTAGTTCAACAAACTATATATTTTAGTTTACCTATAAGATGATGACATGTTCGGATCGAGTTCACAAAAATAGCAAATGTGCAAATTGCGTCGACGGAGAAGATTGAGGAAGATGTCAAATGGGCCACCAAAGTAGATGGTTGAGTTCAGCTGACTGCGTTAGCAGCCTATATTCAAAAAACTATCTTCTCACTTTAGAGGAAACTTATTAGGAAAAAGTTATCAATGTACATCAAGCTATCCCTGAATTTTTGTGCAACTTAAACAGTGGATCGTAAGATATTCAAATGTACCGATTTGTTTTCACGAGGATGTGTATGATCATAACTTTTTGCAATTACTTACAACATGAAGTTCATGGAAGCTAGTATTCGAGTACAAATTTTCAGAGAAAAATAAAACTCCTTTTGAATTTAGGGTGTTAAGCGGAATTGATGATATCAATGATTTGTTTCGATCCTGTAATAACATTGGTGACTATTGTGCATTTTTTCTTGGTCTAAATTGATAAAAGCGACTTCAAACTTTGGAGTTGATTAATTGGTCAGGCTCGACCTTAACAACACCAAAGTGGCTCCCTAGCCATCATTAACCCTAGTCGAAACGCTAGGTGATAGTCGGGGTAAAGGAAAATGAGGTCAGCAGTATGGTATATAGGTATATTGGGTGCATGGTGAAAGGATCGATATAGTTGACTAGAGGAGGGGCGAATAGGCAACTAACATTTTTTAGCTTTTCTTTACCAATTTAAACTTTGCAACAAAGTAGGTTGTCTAGATATGCAACTAGGTGAGCAACCTATATGATGCACAACCAACAAGCACACAAGCAAGCAAGGGATACAACACAAACTAAGCTAGCACAAGTAAAGGTAAGAGATAACCAAATGTGGAGCCGGTGGAGACGAGGATTTGTTACCGAAGTTCCTTCCCTTTGAGAGGAAGTACGTCTCCGTTGGAGCGGTGTGGAGGCACAATGCTCCCCAAGAAGCCACTAGGGCCACCGTATTATCCTCATGCCCTCACACAAGGCGAGAAGCCGTGATTCGACTATTGGTGCCCTTGGAGGCGGCGACCGAACCTTTACAAACAGGGTTGGGGCTATCTCCATAAATCAATTGGAGGCTCCCAACGAAGCCACGGAGCTTCACCACAATGGAATGTGGCTCCGAGGTGACCTCAACCGTCTAGGGTGCTCAAACACCCAAGAGTAACAAGATCCGTGAAGGATTAGTGGGGGGAAACAAATTTCTCTTGGTGGAAGTGTAGATCCGGGCCTTCTCAACCAATCCCTAAAGAATCAACAAGTTTGATTGGCTAGGGAGAGAGATCGGGCGAAAATGAGCTTTGGAGCAACAATGGAGCTTGGGGGAAAAGAGGTAGGTCAACTTGGAGAAGAAGACCTCCTTTTATAGTGGGGGACCAATCCAACCGTTACCCCCCTCTTCAGCCCGCACAGAGCGGTACTACCGCTGGTCGCAGCGGTACTACCGCGGCCACCAGCGGTACTACCGCATAGACTGAGCGTAGTAGAAGTAGAGGGAGAACAAGAGGGAGAGAGGTGGGCTGGGCGGCACTAGTAGCGGTGGTAGCCGCGGTACTACTGCTCATGGGCGGTACTACCGTTGCCACTGCCGCTACTATTGCTGCAAAACCCGACACGAGAAAATGCATCCTCGAATCGAGGCGGTAGCGTTGCCGAACCAGGACGGTACTGCTGCCTATGCCCTAAAGTGGTACTACCGCTGAAGGACAGCGGTACTGCCGCTTGAGGACCATAGGTGGTACTACCACTCTGGCGGTACTACCGCTTTCTCCTCACGGTTTCCACTTCTGTTAGAACAGCAAGCTCAAAGGTGAGGAAAGGAGCTGGGGGTGCAACAAAGACGTGTACGTGCCGATTCCACCCTAGCCTTTCCAATGCGGACCCCCTCTTGATAGTATGGTGTCTCCTACGACTCAAGTCCACCAAACTGAAACGAAGGAGACTGCATGGTCTTCACATAAAGCTCCGAGGGGAAGGAATCGTCTCGTGCCAAAGAATGAATCTCTGAAAAACTCAACGCACACGATTAGTCCGCAAAAGCATTGTCATCAATCACCAAAACTACTTAGAGAGAGATATGCCCTAAGAATCTTCCCCTTTTTGGTGGATTGATGACAACACGAGATTTGCACAAAGTAATGACATGAGATGAAGCGAATCCCAAAACTACAAAATATAGACGGGCTCCCCCTAGATGTATGCACTCAATTAGAGGTGCCTTTGGATTGCAAAGTGCACACATTAGGATCAACACTCCCCCTATATTTTATAGTTAGAAACCAATTGCATCAAAGATGAGACATATATGAGCTAGGATGCAATAGAGAGGCAAGAGAGCAAAGTAGACATATGAGATAAGCATAAACGTACTGACTACTAAAGTAAATGACATACAAGATAATAATAAGATAGGGTAGCATATGTCTCACACCATATGATAGGGTACCAGGTCTCACGAGCGCAAACCAAACCAAAGCAAATAAGAGAGTTTGCGAGAGAGAGAGCGAAAGACAAGCAAATAAGACACTCGCAACTCGACAACGACAAATCCCTAAACTCTCTCCCCCTTTGGCATCGAGACACCAAAAGGGGCAAAGAGTGCTGCTACGGCCACAGGTGGTAGCAAAATTGAAGAACTCCAGCATCACATCCCCGCAAGATTGTCTGCTCCTCTCTCATCGGCAGGGGGCTGCTCAGTGTCTGAGTCTGTCCACGTGCAGTGCTACTGAACCCACTCCTCCTCATCTGTGATCTTGCCCTCAGAACCGCCGGCAACTGTTGAACCTAACTGATGCATGAGCTCCTTGTGACGGCTCCTGGCCTTCTTCTCAGACACATGAGCCATGTACTGTCCATGAGACTCCATGCAGAAAAGTTTCTTCATTTTGCTCTTGAGCTTCTTGGCCCATGAGGGCTCCGCTCCAGAGGGCTCATAATCATCATCAGCATCAGCATCAGCCTCTATCTCAACGTCAACAGCTCCAGATGGAATCCCAGACCTCGGAACCGATGTGCCCCAGTTCTCCTTCTTCCTCGGATGCTTGATCTCATGAGAGATCAACTCGCCAGTCTCCAGCACAACATTAGGATAAGTGTGCATCCAAGCCTTCTCAATAAGCAAGATGAGAAAAGGCCCATAGATGGGGCACTTGCACTCAGAGATCGCGATGACAAGCTCATACCACATGACATGAGATATATCCAAGGATTTGCCAGTGTTTTCTTCCTTCTCATGCTGGCAGAAAAGAAGCATGTCCACGAGAAAGGAGTGAACCATATCCAAGTTCCCAATGCAAGGGAAGAGAGTCTCTCTGAAGATGCGATGAAGTATGTCCAGAAAAGCAGGCAGCTCATAGGTCTCCTTCTGAGTCTCGGGGTGAATCTTCAAAGTACAGTAGGGCCAGAGAGATTGCTTGTGAGTGGAAGTTGCATTGCGGTGAGGGCGAAAGCCAACTGGAGTCTCAAGTCCTTGATCTTCAACCCCAAGTAACTCCATGAATGCCTTCCATTTGACAAAAAGAAGCTTGCCATTGGTCATCCAAGTCAGAGTCCTTTCCTCATCCGTTCCAAGATGGACCGTGGCATAAAACTGAGCCACCAAATCTGCATCAAAGTCCTTGTTGAACTGCATGATTCTGAGAATGTTCAGTTGAGTACACATCTGTAGGGCTTCGCCAAAGTAGGCAGGATCATTCTCCATATAGTCAGTGTCGATGGTGCGAACATCAACATAGAGATTCTTCTTTGCTTTGATCACATCAAAGTAGATTGCCCACTAAAAACGGTTCCAGAAAGGATAGTTGACAAGATTGGGCTCTTGATCTTGCTCATAGGGATTGCGCCGACGCTTCTCCCAGAACTCCTTGGCATTCATCTCAGTCACTAACTTGGGCTTCTTTGCAGCACTCTTAGTAGGTTGCAGAGATGGAACACTGGACGGAGGAACATTTGAGGAAGCAGCCGCTGTCTCAGAGGTGCGATAGCGCTTTGAAGTAGAATGCCCGGGGTTGACACGGCGGACATGTTGCTCAGAAGGGCCATCACCTGGAACCAAACACACGGACACAAGAAACACCACAAAAGAACGAGCATAAGCCACCATAGAAAGCAACACAGATTGATATTTGGTATGAGTACGGTGGAATTGGGCATCCAGCGGTAGTACCACGATCTGGAAGCGGTAGTACCACGATCTGGAAGCGGTAGTACCGCTCCAAGAGAGTGGTAGTACCACCCCAGGCAGGGGAACGGCGGTTCCCTACTACCGTGGCCAAATCCGGCACTACCGGGATGCTAAATTCAAACATAAGCCTACCAAATTTCAATCCAAACAGTCTAGAAACCTCCACCATTCTACTCAAGCTTCGATTTGGCCAAAAATCGATGAATGCAAAGCCTATTGCCCCTAAAGACTAGATCCGAAACCTAGAAGCAAAGAGAAAAGGATCGGGGGCAATACCAGCATCCATGGCTAGAGGAAGAGGTGGGGATCGATCCCACCGGAGGAAAAGGTGAAAGACGGCCCGGAGGTGGCGGCCCACCGGCGCCCTCCCGCGGCGAGTTTGTCACTGGCAAAACGAAGAGGACGAGTGGGTTGTGCGAATGGGTGTGGGGGAGAAAGAAACTCCCCCTGCCCCGACATAACCCCTTAGTCCCGCCCTGCAGCGGTAGTACCGCTCGGGCGGGCGGTAGTACCGCTTGTTGATCATAAGCAGTAGTACCACGCGCCTCCAGCGGTAGTACCGCCCAGCCAAAACTCGAAGACAAGACAGAAACAGGCTTAGATCAAGCAACAAGAAAACGAAACGACGAGGAGAAGGGGCAAACACAAATGCAGAACAACACCCATGGGAGGACAAGAAACACACAGCTCTCAAAGAGAGGGCGGTGGCCGAGGCCACCTATGTTTGAGTCAAGTGGTATGGCACCGCGAAGATTTTAACCTTGGGCCCATGACCAAAACTCATCTTTGAAGCACAAGTACCATCAAAAAAATGGCTAATGTGAAAGACGTGATCAATTTATGCATAATGGGGGAAGGGAGAGTTTATTGAGAGAACAACACTCCCCCTATATCCATGCCTACACCTAAACAAGACAACACGATAAGCATGGTGGGGTGTGCAAGGGTTCAAGCCGCATTTCTCGAATCAATGATATTTAGCTCATGCCTTAACTCGCGAAATCTTGCTTCATCCAAGGGCTTCGTGAAGGTATCTGCAAGGTTATCATGAGTGTTGACATAGTGGAGCTTGATCTCCCCTCGCCTAATGTGATCCCTGATGAAGTGATACTGAATCTCAATATGCTTCGTCTTGAAGTGTTGCACCGGGTTGAGAGAAATCTTGATGGCACTTTCATTGTCACACCAAAGAGGCACTTTGTCACAAATGACACCGTAATCCTTTAAAGTTTGCCTCATCCATAGAAGTTGAGCACAACAACTACCGGCGGCCACATACTCCGCTTCGGTGAACGAGAGAGACACACAACTTTGCTTCTTAGAAGACCAACTCACCAAAGATCAACCAAGAAATTGGCACCCTCCAGAAGTTGACTTCCTGTCCACTTTGTCTCCCGCCCAATCCGAGTCCGAAAAGCCCACAAGGTTGAACTTTGCTCCTCTTGGGTACCATAAGCCAAAGTTTGGGGTATGAGCCAAATATCGAAAGATTCGCTTGACCGCCACATAGTGGCTTTCCTTAGGTGCGGCTTGAAACCATGCACAAATTCCCACACTCAACATGATATCCGGTCTAGATGCACAAAGGTAAAGCAAGGAGCCAATCATGGAGCGATATACCTTTTGATCCACCACTTTACCATTGGGATCAATGTCAAGTTGGTATTTGACGGGCATTGGAGTGGAAGCCGGCTTGACATCACTTAGCTTGAATCTCTTGAGCATGTCTTGAGTGTATTTGGCTTGGTTGATGAAGGTTCCTTCTCGTCTTTGCTTGATTTCGAACCCGATAAAGAACTTCAACTCTCCCATCATGGACATCTTGAACTTTGAGGTCATGAGAGCGGCAAATTCCTCATTCAAAGCTTTGTTAGGGGAACTGTTGAGGATATAACCATTAGAGTCACCCGCCCAGGAGGGGCCGGGTTACATCATAATGATCATCACGTGAAGCCCAGTACCAAGCTTGAGGACGGCGGGTTAGTAATGGGCTTAAGACCCGGAGATAGCTTAAGGCCCGTAGTGATAAACCGTCGTTATGGTGAAACTTGTAGTCTAAGGCAAGAATAGTTAAGAGTCCGAGCCGGACACTGTTATAAGCCGGCCGGGACTCTGAGAGCCGCCGGGCGTCAACCTCTCTATATAAAGGGACAACCCAGCGGCGCTTCAGGAAAAAGTAAGATCAAATCGATAACCAGGCAGGGCGGTTTAGCTCTTGGTCGTCGAAACCCTAATCAATACAACCTCGACTGGACGTAGGCTTTTACCTTCACTGTAAGGGGCCGAACCAGTATAATCCTCGTGTCCTTTGTCCTGCTTAACCCCTTTAAGCTTCCTAGCTGCGATGGCTCCACGACTAAGTCCTTGCACGGGGACATCTGCCGTGATAATTCCACGACAGTTGGCGCCCACCGTGGCTAAGCCGGCATGCATAAACGACGTCCAGTGTCTGGCGGGTCGCATCGCCGCTTTGAGCCGGTTTATAAGCCGTTTGGGTGAAAAGGCCATGCCACTATACCAGATGATGAAGAAAACATATGACTTTATCTGGAATGATGCTGCTAATGCTGCTTTTGAGGATTTGAAGAGACAGCTGGCTGAGCCCCCAGTCCTTGCTGCTCCGGTTGACAAGGAGCCTTTATTGCTGTATGTAGCCGCTAACACACGAGCCGTCAGTGTGGCTGTGGTGGTGGAGCATAAGGAAGAGGGTAAGGAGTATCCGGTTCAGCGGACGGTTTACTACGTCAGCGAAGTACTCATTGAGTCCAAACAACGGTATCCACATTGGCAGAAGCTTGTTTATGGTGTGTTCATGGCAAGCCGGAAGCTTAAGCATTATTTCCAGGGTCACCCTATCACTGTGGTTAGTTCTGCTCCCCTAGGAGATATCATCCAAAACAGAGAAGCCACAGGAAGAGTTGCTAAGTGGGCTATAGAGCTTGGGCCTCATGGTCTAAAATACATGCCGCGCACTCCTATCAAATCTCAAGCATTAGTGGATTTCATCAATGATTGGACAGAGCTGCAGGTGCCTGAAGAGAAACCGGATAATACATACTGGACTATTCACTTTGACGGGTCTAGGCAATTGGAAGGCTCGGGGGCTGGAGTTGTATTAACTTCCCCTCAAGGTGACAAGTTTTGCTATGTGCTACGGTTGATGTTTCCCTGTACTAACAATGCAGCTGAGTACGAGGCCTTGCTCCATGGTCTTCGGATGGCTAAGGAGATGAGCTTGAGCCGGGTAAGGTGCTTTGGCGACTCAGATTTAGTGGCCCAACAAGTGTCAGGCAAGTGGGATTCCAAGGACCCTCTCATGGCGGCTTATCGCCGTGAAGTTGATGCCATTGCTGGACATTTTCAGGGTTACCAAGTAGAGCACATCGATCGCAGGAAGAACGAGGCGGCTGATGCATTAAGCCGGCTGGGCTCTCAGCGAAAGCCGGTGCCGCCTAATACTTTCTTGGACATTTTGCATAGCCCTTCTGTCAAGTTGCCTACAGAGGAAGACTTGGCTGTTCCTGACCCGGAGGCACAGTTGGTGGCGGCTCTCCACATTACCCCAGACTGGACAGTACCTTACTTGGCTTACATGACCCGGGGAGAATTGCCTGAGGATGAAACTTTGGCCAGACAAATAACCCGGCGGTCTAAGTCAATGATAATTATCAATGGCGAGCTGCATCGTCGCAGTGTCACTAGAACTTTCCAGCGTTGTGTTTCCCCTGAGGAAGGTCAAGAAATTTTACGTGAAATTCATGACGGGGATTGTGGCCGTCATGCCGGCTCAAAATCCCTTGTGGCCAAGGCTTTTCGCCATGGTTTTTATTGGCTGACGGCTCATGCTGATGCAGAGGATTTGGTCAGTAAATGTGATGGTCGCCAGAGGTTCTCGCGACGGGCTCATGTGCCGGCTCAAGAATTGAGGATGATTCCAATTACTTGGCCATTTGCGGTCTGTGCGCTTGATATGGTTGGGCCTTTTAAAAGATCCAAAGATAAGAAGACTCACCTCTTGGTGGCGGTCGACAAGTTCACAAAGTGGGTTGAAGAAGAGCCAGTTAGTAAGTGTGACGCAGCCACAGCGGTTCAGTTCATGAAAAGGGTGATATTTCGCTTTGGTTTTCCACACAGCATTATAACTGACAATGGTACCAATCTGTCTAAAGGCGCCATGGAGGAGTTTTGTCAACGAGAGCATATTCGACTTGATGTTTCATCAGTGGCTCACCCTCAATCCAATGGTCAAGCTGAGAGAGCTAATCAGGAGATCTTGAAGGGCATCAAGCCCCGGCTTTTGGTCCCTTTGCAACGGACGTCGGGTTGTTGGGTGGAGGAGTTACCCTCCGTGTTATGGAGCATCAATACTACCCCTAACAGGTCTACGGGTTACACGCCTTTCTTCATGGTTTCTGGAGCGGAAGCGGTCCTCCCTAGCGACATCTGTCATGATTCGCCTCGAGTGGCGGCTTATGTTGAGGTGGATAATGAGCGGGCGCGCCAAGATTCTCTTGCTCGGTGATTTACCAACAAGACCTGCGCCGCTATCACAGCCGTCGGGTTAAGTCCAGGGTCTTCCAGGAAGGTGATCTGGTGCTCCGGCTCATCCAAGATCAAACTGATGCACACAAGTTATCCCCGCCTTGGGAAGGGCCCTTTGTGGTCAGCAAGAACTTGTACAACGGGTCATACTACCTTATCGATGTTCGGGAGCACAAAGATTCACGTAAGTCGGAGGAAGAGACCCGTCGGCCATGGAACATAGCTCAGCTTCGGCCTTATTACACTTGAGCCACCGGCTCTCATAATGTACATATTTCTATAGCCATGTATATATTATGATAAATAATAAAGCAGGACCTCTGTCCTTTTCTCCTCCAAAGGTAAAATGTGTTATTTCCATTACAACATTACATGGTCACTTGGAGGTGGATCCGGCTTACAATCGTATTCGAATCTAGCCGTTAACAATATGATCACTTGGGGGCTTCCTGTTCAAACATAGGTCGTATTCGAACCAAAGAGAACATAGCTTTCGATACCCACTTGATTGGCATATTGCCGAGCCCATTGGGGAGTTTTCTTGATCATACTTGAATCATAGCTCAACCCCCTTTGGGAACCGACGTGGATCGTATTCGAATCAGCATCGTTACACAATTCTCAAGGTCATTTGGGGGCTTCCTGTTCAAACATAGGTCGTATTCGAACCAAAGATAACATAGCTGTCGGTACCCTCTTGATCGGCAACGCCAAAACCACTGGGGGCTATATGATCGCATTCGAATCTTAGCTTAACCCCTTTGGGACGGTTCTCTGGTCGTATTCGAATCAGAAGCCCCTAAGTTTTTAATCTTTGATTTGCAACAAGTTCTTTGGCTCAAATTAAAGGTGTGCACAGGCGGTTCTTACTCCGCCGGCTTAACTTTGATTAATAATGATTAATAGCACACAATAGGCATTACAGGTGCTGGTGAACCGGAGTTGCGTTCTCAACCTCATTATTTGGGTTACATAAGCCGGAGGTGTACTTGCAAGGCTTGCAGGTATGCTATTGTGGTTATCCCGAAGATATGATTGAGAGCCGGTCTTTTATGACCTTGGTTTATATTCTGGGTTATATGTAAGATATATGACTCTCCATGCGGTAAGCCGCCTAGAGACTTGTGATTTATTTTTCTATGCAGAACAATTAAAGACAGCTCTTCAAGCTTAAGGAAAGTGATCAAACATAACCCGGAGGAATATAAAGAGCAGCTTCAACGGAGTTAAGCACTCCACACGTGCACGATGGCATGACAAAATTAAGTGTTTCTCCTACTCTATTACAGGACTCCCCAAGTCCAAAAGGTGAGGCATTGTTTTTAAGGCGTAACCATGAGCCGCCTAAGAAATCAAGGTGCTTGTTGGGTTGAAGCTCCCGGTTCATCCCTCTCCGCTCCTCCGGCTGTTTCCATGACCTGGAAGGTTGATGATTTCCAGTCAATGCCGCTCAAAGCTTCAAATTGAGCCTCATCATCAATTAACCCGGCCGGGTCAACTTCTGGAGCGAAGGTATGCTTACGAGTCGGAGGGATCAGGCTGACTGCTTCATAGCATGGAGTTGGGATCCTCTGATTCTCCGCGTCATAGCCCAGCTGATACTTGGTAAGGTCTGTGTCATTCCCAATCAAGGTGGCCACCGGGCGCACGCTCTTCACACAGGCGGCGAAGTCTTTTTGGTCAAAGGGGGTGCCGTCTTCCTTCAGACTGGGGTATCCAAGAGCGATGTCGGCCGGGTCTAGCTCCGGTAGGAACGCCTTGGCCCGGCTCAGAGCAGCGATAGCTCCGGCTCTTGTAGAAGCCCGTCTCAGCTCTTGGAAGCGTTGAGGAAGTACGGAAAGCCGCCTGAGTACGTCTGCCAGGTGAATGGGAACTTCATTGGACAGAGCCACAACGGCTAAAGCACGTTGTGACCTGGTGTAAAGTTGCTCCACCAAAGTGTAAACCGCCTTCAGCTTGGTCAACACGTTCTGGTTGAGGTTGGAACTCCTGGGACCTGCATTACAAAGTCAGGTGAGCTAATGGCAATGGTGGGACTTATCAGACGTAAATGATGTCAACTTGTTAAAAGCTTACAGAGTAACTTACCGAAGATTGCGGCGACCATCTGCGATACATGGCGTTTTAAGCCGGAGAGTTCGGCGGTTCTTTCAGTAAGAGCAGCTTCCGCTTGTTCAGCCCGGCTGAGCAGGGCAGTCTTCTCATCGGCCCAGGCTTTTCTTTCTGTTTCAAATTTTTTCTTCAGTTTTTCTTGTGCAGAGACACTGAACTCAAACTTGGCATTGGCCTTCTGGGTCTCCTTTTCCTAAGTCTTCAGGCGGGTCTTCAGATCAGAGATTTCCGACTCAAGTTTTTTGCAGGCAGCCTGTACAAGTTCCGGGTTACAGTTTGAGTGATTATCATGCAATATTAAAATCCCAAGCACTTTGCAAGCAAAGACACTTGGCACTTGGGGGCTAATGTAGGCTGAGAAGCTTTATTTACAGTGCCGGTTCATGAAAATAAGTCCCAAGCACTCTGCAGGCAAAGGTGCTTGGCACTTGGGGGCTAATGGGCAAAGTTGCTCCATTACTTGATTAAAACATAAGGTAAAAGACCGGTTCACCTAGGCTGTTTAACCTGGCCCTTGAGTGTTAACAGGTAAGCCGGTATTAAGTCTACAACATATTCTGTCATAAGTAATAGACTTGGGGGCTAATATGGTAAGGATGACTATGGAGTAAACAAGGGAATTATACCTCAGATTTTTGCTGTATCTGCTTCACCATGTCAATTTCCAGGTCCCGGCTGTTGTGCACTTGACCAATATAACCAGCAACAATATCTCCAATGCTCAAGTTAGCATAGTCTGTGATATCCAGTCTGGCCCTGCGGCGCTCTAGCAGTTCTTCTTTAGCAGAGCATCTAGCCAGCACAGTGGGTCTTCCCGGCTCAACATATTCGGTCCGGGTAATCACCACATCCGGGTCATCGGCCGGTTGAGCTGGGCTGGGAATCTCCGGGTTGTCAGAACCCCCCATGGCTTGTTCTTCAGTTGGAGCGGTGGTTTCTGGAGCTGGTGCGGACGGCGGCTCAGAGGCAGAGGCGTTGGGTTCAGTCAAGACCGGCTCTTCGACCGGGTTACTTTTCTTTGCCCTCTTGCTGAGCTTTGCTTGTGCACTGAAAGTCAAAAGGTTAGTGCAAAAACATGAGTAAGATAAGCACAACATAAGCTGATCATCATTACCCGGGTGCGGTCTTGAAAGCCGGCAAGTTAGATTGCATGGAGTCCCCGGAGGAAGGTGAAGTTTCCTGATAGTTTGAATCAGAAGAATTGAGCGGTTGACGAGTGACGCCCGCCAAAGGATGAAAAGGATATAAGTTGGAGATAACCTCGGTCCGGCGCTTCCTTGATGCTTCAGGTAAGCCGGAGGAGAGGTCTGCATCCTTGTTGGTCCGGGTGTGCCTCCGGCTCTCATGAATCTGTCGCTTCAAAAGAAATTGAGGATCTTGATAAGCTAAAGGATGTGAAAATCTTACTTTCCGGGTTACTCTTCGGACTTTCAGCCTTGGCAAGGGCTCCGAGTCGGAGGAAAGTATAGTTACCTCTTCAGTCACCGGGTTACTCGCTCCGGTGTCCTCCTGCTGATAATCAGTGTCGATAAGGTGGTTAAGAACAAACAAAAAACAAAGAAGAGCATAAGAATCAAGGGCTACCTCTGACTCGGAGGTATCATCCAGCTGAAGCAGGTCTGAGGCGCTAGGCTTACTCCCCTTCTTGCGGGGAGTGGCTCTCCTGGCGGCTTTTTTAGCCTTCCTGGCTTTTTTAGCAGCCTCATGGTCATACCTGACCTTCCAGAACTTATCATTAGCCTGAAAAATACAACAAAGGTTTCTTGAAGTTAAAGACGAAAATTGTTAAAATGAAAAGTAAAGTGCTCAGATCAGTAGCTTACCGCCGGAGCCGGGTTAGCTTTGCAGAATGGACTTAAGCCGGTCCTCCCGCAATCTGCTAAGCTCTCGTTCAGAAGGGATTTGGTCATGTCATCAATGACGTCTTCAGGTAAGTCGTTGGGGCTGTGCCGAAGAGGATCATCCTTCCGGCCGGTGTAATCACACATTAAGCCGGGGCGGCGGCTTAGAGGGATCACCCGCCAAGCAATCCAGACCCGGACCAGATCAACGCCGTTAAGGCCGTTTCCCAGAAGAGCTTTGATTTTGTTGATGGTGGGGATAAGTGGTTGACGCTCAGCTTGAGACAATTTGTCTGGCAGGGGGTGGTTTGACTCCAGACGCAGGGCGCGAAAGCCGGGCAGAGGGTTCTCATCAGCCGGAGAAGTATCCTGGCAGTAGAACCATGTCTGATTCCAGTCCTTTGGGTGGCTTGGCGGCTCAGCATAAGGAAAGAGACAATCCCTCCGTCGTTGAATTGATATTCCACCAAGTTCCAAGCTAGGCCCGTTGGCGCATTCATTCTGGCGGTTCAGGTAAAATAACTCCCTAAAGAGTAGCAGGCTGGGTTCCTCTCCAAGATATACCTCACAGAACACTTGAAAGTTACAAATGTTCGACACGGAATTGGGTCCAATGTCTTGAGGTCGCAGATCGAAAAAGTTCAGAACATCTCTGAAGAATTTTGAGCCAGGAGGAGCAAAGCCTCGGCTCATGTGGTCAGCAAATACAACAACCTCTCCATCTTTTGGTTGAGGTCTCTCTTCGGACGGGTCAGGCGCACGGTAGGACATGACCTCCTTTTTGGGCAGGTAACCCGTTTTTACGAAGTCATCTAAGGTGCTTTCAGTAACGTTGGACCTCACCCAGTTGCACGTAATGGGTGCCTTGGGAGCCTTGGGCGGCATTGTGGAAAATGGAAGCCTATGACAAAGGAAAATTTCCGGTTCAAATTTAAGCCGGAGAAAAATTTCAGTTCAGTATTCAGGACGGCGGTTCATGAAGGGGCCTAATGATATATGACTAATTGTGTCAGGTTATTTAAGCCGCCGTGGGTATTATAAGCAATTTAAGTTATTTAACTCTATTATGAGTAAGCCGGAAATTTCACAGAGCATGGCCTCTTTTAAGCCGGCGATATGAGCCGCCATGGCTCACAGAGGCAGTTTTTGTCTAAGTGTTGCACAAACAAGTTTCACAGATTGCAGGGATTATTTTGGATCAAACGGTCGTTTAGAAAGGAAAAATTTCTAGACCTAAAAACTGGCACAGAGAAGTTCATAAGTTCTAATGAGGTCTTTTTGCAAGCAAGAGGGATCTGCTAGTATGGGAAATGGGTGCGAAACCACTACCGCAGGAGTTCTATCCTACTTTCCGGATCAAAAGAGGCCGCGGTGGAAGAACTGTGAAGAACTCGAGATGAACTACGAAGAACAGGGGAGAACGACAGAACCCTAATGCGAATCTACTGTATGGAGTGGCAAGAACTTACTGGCGCTGATGAGCTGCGGAGGTTGCCGCCGTTTCTCTGGACCAGTTCAGGGTGATGCAGCGGCCGAGGTTGAGGAAGACAAGGGGCGCGGCGGCGGCGGCGGAGCTCGAGCTCTGGGGCGTCAGAGGAGGAAGACGAGGGATCGAGAAGTGACGAAGGCCTATGGGCCGGGCCTATTTATAAGGGACGGCTCATAAATGGGCGCGAGAAATGAGGAGGCTGGAGACATGATTATCTTGCCGCAGAAACGCCTCGATTCTCGGGATGGTTATTAAGATAAGATCCGTTGGGATATGACAGAATAAAAAAATGAGTTTAATGGAAGATGACGTCATGGCGGGTTACCAGGAATCCAGAAGATGACGTCATGGCGGGTTATAACCTTCGCACAAGCAGAAGCCGGACGATGTTCTCTTAAAGGGATTGAAGATTGACATGAACCGGTTCAAATCAATCTGGGGCCTAATGTTGAGGATATAACCATTAGAGTCACCCGCCCAGGAGGGGCCGGGTTACATCATAATGATCATCACGTGAAGCCCAGTACCAAGCTTGAGGACGGCGGGTCAGTAATGGGCTTAAGACCCGGAGATAGCTTAAGGCCCGTAGTGATAAACCGCCGTTATGGTGAAACTTGTAGTGTAAGGCAAGAATAGTTAAGAGTCCAAGCCGGACAATGTTATAAGCCGGCCGGGACTCTGAGAGCCGCCGGGCGTCAACCTCTCTATATAAAGGGACGACCCGGCGGCGGTTCGGGAAAAAGTAAGATCAAATCGATAACCAGGCAGGGCGGTTTAGCTCCTGGTCGTCGAAACCCTAATCAATACAACCTCGACTGGACGTAGGCTTTTACCTTCACTGTAAGGGGCCGAACTAGTATAATCCTTGTGTCCTTTGTCCCGCTTAACCCCTTTAAGCTTCCTAGCTGCGATGGCTCCACGACTAAGTCCTTGCACGGGGACATCTGCCGTGATAATTCCACGACAGGAACCAAAGATAATATCATCAAAATATAGTTGCCATACAAACATCCCCTTTGACCTTCTTAGTAAAAAGAGTGGGGTCGATTTTTCCCAATTTGAAACCCACGATCTTGCAACAACTCGGTAAGGTGCTCATACCATGCATGTGGGGCTTGTTTAAGGCCATAGAGTGCCTTATCGAGTTGGTACACATGATTGGGGAACTCGGGATCCTCAAACCCCAGGGGTTGTTTAACATAGACCAACTCATTAATAGGACCATTAAGAAAATCACTCTTCACATCCATTTGTTGCAACTTGAAGTTATGATGAGAAGCATAAGCAATGAACAAACAAATAGATTCAAGGTGAGCAACGGGAGCAAAGGTTTCACCGTAGTCGATACCCTCGACTTGGGAGTAGCCTTGTGCTATCAAACGAGCCTTGTTGCGAACGATAATCCCATGAGCATCTTGCTTGTTCTTGAATATCCACTTGGTTCCAATGTCATTATGGTTCCCCATTGTCCTTGGCACCAATCCCCACACCTTGTTATGCTCGAAGTTGTTGAGTTCTTCATGCATGGCATTGAGCCAATCCGGATCCTCGAGCGCCTCATAAACCTTTTGGGGTTCAACACAAGAAACAAATGCGTGATGTTCACAATAGTTTGCTAATTGACTACGAGTGCTTACCCCCTTTCTTAAGCTTCCAAGCACATTCGTCATGAGATGATCTTTGGTAGTGAGCTTGGATGCAATCTTAGCGGCACGACATTCCAATTCCTCCTCAGGAGTGATTTGAGGAGCGGTAACTTGATCATCTTGAGCGACGTCTTGAGAATGTTCTTGATCTTGAGCTTGCTCTTGATCTTGAACTTGCTCGGTGGTGAGAACTTGACCTTGGGCATCACTTGGTGGTTCACCACCATCTTAAGGTTGATCTTGCCCTTGATCTTGTTCATTTGGTTGAGGGCCTTCACTTTGTTCTTCGGAAGTGTGTGGGTCTTGGGTTGGTGATGGTTCCACTTGAGTGGAACATTATCCTTCTCCTTCGACCACAAGGGGTTCCTCAATGGGTAGGATATGACCAACACCCATTCTTCTTATGGCTTGGGGAGGAATTTCATCACCTACATCACAAGTACCACTTTGCTCCACTTGGGAGCCGTTATTCTCATCAAACTCCATGTTACACGTCTCCTCAATAAGTCTCGTGGACTTATTGAGGACACGGTAAGCATGAGAGTTTGTAGCATAACCAATAAATATGCCCTCATGAGCTCTAGCCTCAAATTTAGACAAACAAACACCTTTCTTGAGAATTAAACACTTACACCCAAACACCCGGAAGTACTTGAGGTTGGGCTTGTTACCGGTGAGTATCTCATATGGAGTCTTGTTCAAGCCTTTGCAGAGATAGAGCCGATTGGATGCATGACAAGCGGTATTTGGCTTCGTCCCAAAAGTTGTATGGAGACTTGAACTCCGTCATCATGGTCCTTGCCGCATCCATCAACGTCCGGTTCTTCCTCTCTGCTACACCATTTTGTTGAGGGGTGTAAGGTGCGGAATATTGATGCTTGATCCCCTCATCACTAAGAAACTCATCCAAGGTGTAGTTCTTGAACTCGGTGCCGTTGTCACTTCTTATCGTCAAGATCTTTGCATTGTGTTGGCGTTGAGCTTCATTTGCAAAGTCGATGACGATTTGTTGGGTCTCATTCTTCCTCTTGAAGAAATATACCCAAGTGTATCTTGAATAATCATCCACAATCACCAAGCAATACTTTATACCCCCAAGACTATCAAAGGATGGAGGTCCAAAGATATCCAAGTGAAGGAGCTCCAAGGGCCTCTTCGAGTAGATGATAGTCGTGGGAGGGTGAGCCTTCTCATGTAGCTTTCCTTCGATACAAGCACTGCAAGCACGATCTTTGGCAAAACTAACATTTGTTAGTCCACAGACATGGTCCCCCTTGAGAAGACTTTGCAAAGATCTCATATTGACATGGGCTAAACGGCGATGCCAAAGCCATCCCACGTCAACTGTAGTCGCGGTCTTAGTGGGTCACTCTGAAAAGTTAATCACATAAAGACCGTTCTCGACATGCCCAACAAAGGCTACTTTAAGAGTCTTGCTCCACAAGAGGGCCACGGTATCAATATCAAAGAAAGTGGCAAATCCCATGAGTGCAAGTTGACGAACGGAAAGTAAATTATATGCAAGGGACTCAACAAGCATGACTTTCTCGATCGTGAGACCATGAAAAATGACAACCTTGCCAAGCATAAATACCTTAGAAGATGAGGCGTCTGCTACCTCTTGAGCACTGCGTTGGTTTTCCCTTGAAGAGGAAAGGGTGATGCAGCAAAGTAGCGTAAGTATTTCCCTCAGTTTTTGAGAACCAAGGTATCAATCCAGTAGGAGGCCACGCACGAGTCCCTCGCACCTACACAAACAAATAAATCCTCGCAACCAACGCGATAAGGGGTTTTCAATCCCTACACGGTCACTTACGAGAGTGAGATCTGATAGATATGATAAGATAATATTTTTGGTATTTTTATGATAAAGATGCACAGTAAAGAAAGTAAAACAAAAACGGCGTCAGAAATAGCATGTTGTCAGAAAATTAATATGATGGAAAATAGACCCGGGGGCCATAGGTTTCACTAGTGGCTTCTCTCATGAGCATAAATATTACGGTGGGTGAATAAATTACTGTTGAGCAATTGACAGAATTGAGCATAGTTATGAGAATATCTAGGTATGATCATGTATATAGGCATCACGTCCGAGACAAGTAGACCGACTCCTACCTGCATCTACTACTATTACTCCACACATCGACCGCTATCCAGCATGCATCTAGAGTATTAAGTTCATAAAAATAGAGTAACGCTTTAAGCAAGATGACATGATGTAGAGGGATAAACTCATGCAATATGATATAAACCCCATCTTGTTATCCTCGATGGCAACAATACAATACGTGCCTTGCTGCCCCTACTGTCACTGGGAAAGGACACCGCAAGACTGAACCCAAAGCTAAGCACTTCTCCCATTGCAAGAAAGATCAATCTAGTAGGCCAAACCAAACTGATAATTCGAAGAGACTTGCAAAGATAACCAATCATACATAAAAGAATTCAGAGAAGATTCAAATATTGTTCATAGATAAACTTGATCATAAACCCACAATTCATCGGTCTCAACAAACACACCGCAAAAGAAGATTACATCGAATAGATCTCCACGAGAGAGGGGGAGAACATTGTATTGAGATCCAAAAAGAGAGAAGAAGCCATCTAGCTAATAACTATGGACCCGAAGGTCTGAGGTAAACTACTCACACTTCATCGGAGAGGCTATGGTGTCGATGTAGAAGCCCTCCATGATCGATGCCCCTTCCGGCGGAGCTCCGGAACAGGCCCCAAGATGGGATCTCACGGGTACAAAAGGTTGCGGCGGCGGAATTAGTTTTTTGGCTCCATATCTGGTAGTTTGGGGGTACGTAGGTATATATAGGAGGAAGGAGTACGTCGGTGGAGCAACAGGGGGCCCACGAGGCTGGAGGGCGCGCCCTGGGGGGTAGGCGCGCCCCCTACCTCGTGCCCTCCTGGTTGATGTCTTGACGTAGGGTCCAAGTCCTCTGGATCACGTTCGTTCTGAAAATCACGTTCCCGAAGGTTTCATTCCGTTTGGACTCCGTTTGATATTCTTTTTCTGCGAAACTCTGAAATAGGCAAAAAACAACAATTCTGGGCTGGGCCTCCGATTAATAGGTTAGTCCCAAAAATAATATAAAAGTGTATAATAAAGCCCAATTATGTCCAAAACAGAATATAATATAGCATGGACCAATCAAAAATTATAGATACGTTGGAGACGTATCAAGCATCCCCAAGCTTAATTCCTGCTCGTCCTCGAGTAGGTAAATGATAAAAACAGAATTTTGGATGTGGAATGCTACTTGGCATAATTTCAATGTATTTCTTCTTAATTGTGGTATGAATATTCAGATCCAAAAGATTCAAGATAAAAGTTCAATATTGACATAAAAATGGTAAATTGGCAATGGCTCCTAGGTGCATATGCACCCATTGTTTAAATACACATTTTGAAAAGTTGAAAAATTCCGAACAAAAATCCCGTGTGTATTTCTGGACATTCTATGTGCGTGCACAAAGCTTTCGGTGAAAAACAAGGTTTTTTGTGGCTTGTGTAAAAAAGACAAATTCTGATGCTTCATTACAACTATTCATTTTGTATTTCTTTATCTTTTTTACACAAGCCACAAAAAACGTCGTTTTTCACCCAAATTTGTACATGCACATAGAATATCCGGATATACCGCGGGATTTTTGCTCCGAATTTTTCAACTTTTCAAAATGGGTATTTAGACAATGGGTGCATATGCACCTAGGAGCCAAAACACCACCATAAAAATAATAATACTTCAAGCATACTAACTAAGCAATATGTCCTCTCAAAATAACATGGCCAAAGAAAGTTCATCCCTACAAAATCATATAGTTTAGTCATGCTCCATTTTCGTCACACAAGAATGCTCTCATCATGCACAACCCCGATGACAAGCCAAGCAATTGTTTCATACTTTAGTAATCTCAAACTTTTTCAACCTTCACGCAATACATGAGCGTGAGCCATGGATATAGCACTATGGGTGGAATAGAATATAATGATGGGGGTTATGTGGAGAAGACAAAAAAGGACAAAGTCTCACATCAACGAGGCTAATCAATGAGATATGGAGATGCCCATCGATTGATGTTAATGCAAGGAGTAGGGATTGCCATGCAACGGATGCACTAGAGCTATAAATATATGAAAGCTCAACAAAAGAAACTAAGTGGGTGTGCATCCAACTTGCTTGCTCACGAAGACCTAGGGCATTTGAGGAAGACCATTGTTGGAATATACAAGCCAAGTTCTATAATGAAAAATTCCCACTAGTATATGAAAGTGACAAAATAAGAGACTCTCTATCATGAAGATTATGGTGCTACTTTGAAGCACAAGTGTGGTAAAAGGATAGTAACATTGTCCCTTCTCTCTTTTTCTCTCATTTTTTTGGGCCTTCCTTTTTTTATGGCCTTTCTTTTTTTTATTCCTCACTTGGGACAATGCTCTAAAAAATGATGATCATCACACTTCTATTTATTTACAACTCAATGATTACAACTCGATACTAGAACAAAGTATGACTCTATATGAATGCCTCTGGCGGTGTGCCAGGATATGCAATGAACCAAGAGTGACATGTATGAAAGAATTATGAATGGTGGATTTACCACAAATACTATGTCAACTACATGATCATGCAAAGCAATATGACAATGATGAACGTGTCATGATAAACGGAACGGTGGAAAGTTGCATGGCAATATATCTCGGAATGGCTATGGAAATGCCATAATAGGTAGGTATGGTGGCTGTTTTGAGGAAGATATAAGGAGGTTTATGTGTGAAAGAGCGTATCATATCACGGGGTTTGGATGCACCGGTGAAGTTTGCACCAACTCTCAATGTGAGAAAGGGCAATGCACGGTACCGAAGAGGCTAGCAATGATAGAAAGGTGAGAGTGCGTATAATCCATGGACTCAACATTAGTCATAAAGAACTCACATACTTATTGCAAAAATCTACAAGTCACCAAAAACCAAGCACTACGTGCATGCTCCTAGGGGGATAGATTGGTAGGAAAAGACCATCGCTGGCCCCCGACCGCCACTCATAAGGAGGACAATCAAAGAACACCTCATGTTTCAAATTTGTTACATAACGTTTACCATACGTGCATGCTACGGGACTTGCAAACTTCAACACAAGTATTTCTTAAATTCACAACTACTCAACTAGCACAACTTTGATATCACTACCTCCATATCTCAAAACAATCATCAAGCATCAAACTTCTCTTAGCATTCAACACACTCATAAGAAAGTTTTTACTATTCTTGAATACCTAGCATATTAGGATTATTTAAGCAAATTACCATGTTGTTTAAGACTCTCAAAATAATCTAAGTGAAGTATGAGAGAATAATAGTTTCTATAAAACAAAACCACCACCGTGCTCTAAAAGATATAAGTGAAGTACTAGAGCAAAAACTATATAACTCAAAAGATATAAGTGAAGCACATAGAGTATTCTAATAATTTCTGAATCATGTGTGTCTCTCTCAAAAGGTGTGTACAGCAAAGATGATTGTGGTAAACTAAAAAGCAAAGACTCAAATCATACAAGACGCTCCAAGCAAAACACATATCATGTGGTGAATAAAAATATAGCTCCAAGTAAAGTTACCGATGGAAGTAGACGAAAGAGGGGATGCCTTCCGGGGCATCCCCAAGCTTTGGCTTTTAGGTGTCCTTAGATTATCTTGGGGTGACATGGGCATCCCCAAGCTTAGGCTCTTGCCACTCCTTGTTTCATAATCCATCAAATCTTCTACCCAAAACTTGAAAACTTCACAACACAAAACTTAACAGAAAATCTCGTGAGCTCCGTTAGCGAAAGAAACAAAAGACCACTTCAAGGTACTGTAATGAACTCATTCTTTATTTATATTGGTGTTAAACCTACTGTATTCCAACTTCTCTATGGTTTATAAACTATTTTACTAGCCATAGATTCATCAAAATAAGCAAACAACACACGAAAAACAGAATCTGTCAAAAACAGAACATTCTGTAGTAATCTGTAACTAACTCAAACTTCTGGAACTCCAAAAATTCAGCCAAAATAGGAAGACCTAGACAATTTGTTTATTGATCAGCAGCAATTGGAATCAATATTTTATCACGTTCTGGTGATTTTTAACAATTCTTTTCGTGAACAGAAAGTTTCTGGAATTTTCAGCAAGATCAAATAACTATCATCCAAGAAGATCCTATAGGTTTAGCTTGGCACAAACACTAATTAAAACATAAAAACACATCTAAACAGAGGCTAGATCAAAGATTTATTCCTAAACAGAAGCAAAAAGCAAAAAAAAACTAAAAATAAAATTGGGTTGCCTCCCAACAAGCGCTATCGTTTAACGCCCCTAGCTAGGCATAAAAGCAACGATAGATCTAGGTATTGTCATCTTTGGTTTTAGGGAAGAAAAGAGCAAACTTGTTATCTATGGAATTCATCTTCCTATCTTGATAAAGCACGTGGCTATTGATGGTAGAAGAAAGATTAAGCACGTTGCGGAAATTTGCATCTAGGCTATCTTTTTAATAGATTCGTTTTGGTAGGAGAGCAAAAGAGACGTGGATTCAACTTTCTCATTCATGGAATGCCCAAATATAGTTTTCATCTTTTCATAGGTGTCTATGGGGTCCCCTTCAAGAAAACCCTCTATAAAAATAGAATCTAAAACTTGTTTGAACAAAGCGGGCAACCCAACATAAAAGCTTTTTAGATAAACCTCAATTTGATATTGGGGTACATAGCTAGCCCGGATCCTTAACAGCCTATCCCAAGCATCTTTCAAAGATTCATTGAGTAAATAATGAAAAATTCCAGAATCATCTTCATCAAAATTATTAGGACTCTCATTAACAACTCCGGTAGGTTTTTCCATAGTATTATTTATGAGTTTACATAGAATAGAAGGATTGTCCAAAGCACTAAGGATCGGGAGAGAACCCCCAACTCTTTTTGGTTCCGACATGGCGAAGGAAGGCGAGCGAGAAAGAGAGGGCGAATAAAACGACAAGGGTGAAGTGGGGGAGAGGGAAACGAGAGGCAAATGGCAAATAATGTAATGCGGGAGATAAGGGTTTGTGATGGGTACTTGGTATGTTGACTTTTGCGTAGACTCCCCGGCAACGGCGCCAGAAATCCTTCTTGCTACCTCTTGAGCACTGCGTTGGTCTTCCCTTGAAGAGGAAAGGGTGATGCAGCAAAGTAGCGTACGTATTTCCCTCAGTTTTTGAGAACCAAGGTATCAATCCAGTAGGAGGCCACGCACGAGTCCCTCGCACCTACACAAACAAATAAATCCTCGCAACCAACGCGATAAGGGGTTGTCAATCCCTACACGGTCACTTACGAGAGTGAGATCTGATAGATATGATAAGATAATATTTTTGGTATTTTTATGATAAAGATGCAAAGTAAAGAAAGTAAAATAAAAGCGGCGTCAGAAATAGCTTGTTGTCGAAAAATTAATATGATGGAAAATAGACCCGGGGGCCATAGGTTTCACTAGTGGCTTCTCTCATGAACATAAGTATTATGGTGGGTGAATAAATTACTGTTGAGCAATTGACAGGATTGAGCATAGTTATGAGAATATCTAGGTATGATCAAGTATATAGGCATCACGTCCGAGACAAGTAGACCGACTCCTGCCTGCATCTACTACTATTACTCCACACATCGACCGCTATCCAGCATGCATCTAGAGTATTAAGTTCATAAGAACAGAGTAACGCTTTAAGCAAGATGACATGATGTAGAGGGATAAATTCATGCAATGTGATATAAACCCCATCTTGTTATCCTCGATGGCAACAATACAATACGTGTTTTGCTGCCCCTACTGTCACTGGGAAAGGACACCGCAAGATTGAACCCAAAGCTAAGCACTTCTCCCATTGCAAGAAAGATCAATCTAGTAGGCCAAACCACTGATAATTCAAAGAGACTTGCAAAGATAACCAATCATACATAAAAGAATTCAGAGAAGATTCAAATATTGTTCATAGATAAACTTGAACATAAACCCACAATTCATCGGTCTCAACAAACACACCGCAAAATAAGATTACATCGAATAGATCTCCACGAGAGAGGGGGAGAACATTTTATTGAGATCCAAAAAGAGAGAAGAAGCCATCTAGCTAATAACTATGGACCCGAAGGTCTGAGGTAAACTACTCACACTTCATCGGAGAGGCTATGGTGTTGATGTAGAAGCCCTCTGTGATCGATGCCCCTTCCGGCGGAGCTCCGGAACAGGCCCCAAGATGGGATCTCACGGGTACAGAAGGTTGCGGCGGCGGAATTAGGTTTTTGGCTCCATATCTGGTAGTTTGGGGGTACGTAGGTATATATAGGAGGAAGGAGTACGTCGGTGGAGCAACAGGAGGCCCACGAGGGTGGAGGGCGCGCCCCCCTACCTCGTGCCCTCCTGGTTGATGTCTTGACTTAGGGTCCAAGTCCTCTGGATCACGTTCGTTCCGAAAATCACGTTCCCGAAGGTTTCATTCCGTTTGATATTCTTTTTCTGCGAAACTCTGAAATAGGCAAAAAACGACAATTCTGGGCTGGGCCTCCGGTTAATAGGTTAGTCCCAAAAATAATATGAAAGTGTATAATAAAGCCCAATAATGTCCAAAACAGAATATAATATAGCATGGAACAATCAAAAATTATAGATACGTTGGAGACGTATCAGCGTCACCCCACTCGACATTGGTGGGCATAGATTAAATCTTGTGCACATCCACCACCAAGTCCTTGCTTCCGGTCATATGATTTGTGGCTCCACTATCGAGCAACCATGATCCCCCACCGGAAGCAAACACCTACAAGAGATCAATGCTTGGTTTTAGGTACCCATTTTGTAATGGGTCCTTTGATGTTAGTAACAAGGGCCTTAGGAACCCAAAATAGACCATTCAATATACTCATAAGGAGAACCAACAAATTTGGCATAAACATGCCCATCACTAGCACGACATAACACATAAGAAGGGTTAAAGTCGTCGGCTTTGTTGGAATGGGTGGCATTGCCCTTCTTGACACCACCACCCTTCACATTGTTCTTCTTTTCCTTAGGAGCACCCTCTCCCTCCTTCACAAAATTTAGCTTGAGAGGAGGAGGTCGTTTGGCCTTGTCATTCTTCTTCTTGTTCTTGGACTTGGGCATAAACCCAATTTCCTCCTTGTCCGCAACTTCCTTTTGATTGCTGAAAAGGTCGTTGAGGTTCTTCTCACCTTGTATGCAAGACACAAGGCCTTTCTCAAGTTTCTCCTTCAAATTTGCATTCACCTCCACAAGATGCACATGCTCACAACACGGGTTAGTAGCATTTGCATTATCAATTAAAACCATATGAGGAAATGTGGCTTTCTCCTTGGTTAGCTTTACTTGGAGTTGATCATGAGACTCTTTAAGGCTAGCATGAGTACCCTTCAAGGCCTTGTGAGCCTTGTCAAGTATGTCAAACTCCTCCTTGAGTCTAGCCAGATCAACCCCAAGTTTGGCCTTCTCGGAATTGAGCACACGAGATACAACAAGAGCATGATCAAGATCTTTCTTTAATTTAGCATGATCATCATTGTGTGACTCCTTAAGAGCCAAACGATGACCACGCTCTTCCTCAAGCGCATTAGAGAGATCCGATATCTCATCGGCATAGTCACGACTATGCCCCTCCATCTTAGAGATGGTGTCTTCGTGAGCCTCGATCATGTCATTGGCTTCACCAAGTTGTTCCAAGAGAGCAACAAAGTGATTCTTGGATTTGCCCTTGAGCTTACTCATAAAAGACTCAAATTCATTTTCTTCCTCATTAGACCCCTCACTTTCATCAATGCAATCCGTCAAAGAGGGATTAGTAGTGATGGTGGTTTTGATGTTGGGGGTTACCTTGTTGGTGGCTTTAGCCATGAGGCCCTTGGCGGTGATGTTCTCGTTGGGTGAGTCGAAGAGGGACACCCGTGGAGTTGTTGCAATGGCAATGGAGGCCATGGCAACCGTCTCACCGTCTTCATCATCATCATCCTCATTGTACTCTTATTGTGCCACCAACCCCTTGGGAGGAGTCTTCTTGGTGAAGTTGTTCTTGTTGGGGAAGGACTTGGCCTTGTCTTTTCGGATGAGCTTGCCACCGTCTTCCCTCTTCTCATATGGGCACTCCGCAACAAAGTGGCTCACATTGCCACAATTGTAGCATGTCCTCACATGTTGCTTGCCCTTGGCACCACTTGAGTTATTCTTGTTGAAATTGGGCCTTGAGTTCTTCTTGCTCCAAAATTGCCTTGAAGCGAGAGCCATGTGCTCATGATAAGCATATTTTGTATCTTCGGGGTTACTCTCCTCTTCAAGGCAAGGTTGGCTTCTTTGCTCGTTGAGAACGCAACACCGCATTGTCGGCGGTCTTGTGCAAGATCCTCATTGCCACAAACTCATCCAACACTTCACTTGAGGACAAGGTATGGAAGTTCGGCCTTTGACAGATGACGGAGGACATGGCCTTATGGTAAGGCATCATGGCCTTGAGAAACTTGCGCTTGATCCAATTGTCATCCGTATCCTTGCTCCCATGATCTCAGAGTGAGACCGCGAGAGTTGTTAATCTCCGGTAAAGCTCACGAGGTTCTTCATCTTCATTCATTGCAAACTCATCGGCTTCATCTTGCACCACTTCATAGTTGGAGCGTTGAATGCTTACACTTCCCTTGTAAATGGAAACAACATGTTGCCATGCTTCCTTGGCCACGGTGAAAGGTCGGAGATGCGCAATATCTTTGGATGGAATTGCATCTTGGATGATGAAGAGAGTGGACTCGTTGAATTGATTATTTGTGGCTTCTCTAGGGGTGAAGTTGCTTGGGTCATGCGGGTAGAAGCCTTGCTCAATGATTCTCCAAAGATTAGTATTACTATGATTTAAATGATGTTTAAAGCGATAGACCCAAGAGGCAAAATCCTCATTTTTCACAAACTTAGGAGGGGGACCAACATGATTCAAATGAGTGGAGGGAACCGGCCCTCCATAAGTAAGTGGAGGTTCAACATGGGCAAAGATGCCATTTCCACTTCTACCACTAGATAAAGGAACTTTGTCACTAGTAGCTTCCCCCTTGTCGGAGTTAGCATCTGTCACCTTGTTAGCAGGATCACCCACTTTCATTGGTGCAATGGATAATTTAAGGCCTTCTAAAAACTTGTTGAACATGCCTTCAACCTCGGTCGTCATGGAGGTTTTCAATGTGTCCAAAGCTGCATTGAATTCCTCATGAGAGACCGAGGATCCCCCATCGACCATAGACAAGGATGGAATCACACCGGGGTGTTCCTCCCCACCGTCTATGGTGTCAACCATACTCTTCAGACGGCAAAGTCCTTAATAAAGAGACGAGGCTCTGATACCAATTGAAAGGATCGATATAGTTGACTAGAGAGGGGTGAATAGGCAACTAACAATTTTTAGCTTTTCTTTACCAATTTAAACTTTGCGACAAAGTAGGTTGTCTAGATATGAAACTAGGTGAGCAACCTATAGGATGCACAACCAACAAGCACAAAAGCAAGCAAGGGATACAACACAAAGTAAGCTAGCACAAGTAAAGGTAAGAGATAACCAAAAGTGGAGCCGGTGGAGATGAGGATGTGTTACCGAAGTTCCTTCCCTTCACTACAAAAAATACACTTCCGTGGTGATACATGTTTGTCACAGTAGGTCACGTTTTCTTTCATGCATGTACATCCATGACGATTTTATGACAGAATCAAGATAGTCATACATGTGCTGTCGTAGATGTCTTCCATGACATTACCAAAATTATCATCACGGAAGTGTCCACTTCCATGATGATAAATCTCGCGTCATGGAAGTGCTTTCGTCAAGGGTGACCGACACGTGGCATCCACCATAACGGGTCGCCGTTAAGCTATCGGGTTCCGGTTTGGATCCGATAACTCATTAACAGCGCGGACCAATGGGGATTTTCCACGTGTAAAATTCTCATTGGCCGACAGATCCACGTGTTGGTCCGGCGTTCGGACAGTTGTCATCTACTGAATGGACGGAATGCGCCTATGATACATCGACACGTGTCTCGGCCCAACAGTGGCCCATTCAGGTTAAAAGGATGGGCTTATCAAAATAAGCGGGCCGGCCCATTGGCAGCCTACTTGAGTCAGGCCCATTTACAAGTACGGCCCATACAAGTTACACAGAATCGGCCCATCAAAGGCCCATTCTAGATTTGACAATTTCCAGCCCATCGTCAGTTTAAGCCCGTTAAAGGCCCAGTACATCTTTAGGCCCAATTGCGGCTCGAGCATCTTTCGGCCTGTTAGCAGCCCATCATCAGTTCCCGCCCGTTACCGGCCCGGAACCTCTTTCAGCCTTTTCTCGGCCCATTCTGTAGTTGGGCTAATTCTAGCCCGCTGTGACTTTAGGCCTGTCCTCGGCCCATTCGGTAAATGGGCCAACTCTTAGCCCATTTTGCTCTCCGCCTGTTAACGGCCCGCACAACAGTTGGGCCTTTGACTTTCGGTCCATTAGGGGCCCACGTTCCGCAGGGCATCATTTTAGCCCAACGCGACTTTCGGCCTGTTAAAAGCCTAGATTGCAAATTGGGCCTCCTCTGGTCCATAACACTTTCGGCCTCTTACTGGCCCGTAAAGTAAAAGGGCTGAGACAAAATTGACATTTATTTCGGCCTACTAGAGGCCCGCGGGCCATTTCTATTTATACGACCCTATCGAGCTTTTGGCCTATTAACAGCCTGCTAAGAGCCGTTGTTACGGTGGGCCACATCATTTGGGATCCACTTAATATTATTTTGACCAGCCCAGTTAAGGCCCGCTTTGACTACACATGTTTGTTCATTTGTATGGCGTCCAGGAAATGTTTGGGTGTCTTGGCCCCCGTTTCAACGATAGAGCATATTCAAGAATTATCCTACTCTATAATATCGCCTCTAAAAACATACACTACAATAAAAAGACTAAGGCATAGAAACGTAGAATAATCCTACACTATACAATAAAGAAATTATAGCCGAATATACCCACTAGGCATTATAGTTCGGCACCAGTGACGTACACAAACAGCAAATTACATACACTAGACAAATAAAGCTCATACATCATGGACAGTGCATCAACATAACTTACCATTTGAACTATAATCTCTTCAGAAAATAGGATTGGCCGGATTCAGATAGCACAAATTTTAGTCTGCAAAATCTCCAATTCCGTCGTGGTTACCTCAGTGTCTTGTTTCATTTTTTTTGACTCATGCATCTAATACCTACATGTCCAGTCTCAACTTGTTGATTGTACGTTGAGAATCATGTACACGTTGTTTGCCACCTCTAGTTGATGCTTGAGAACATCAGCACATTCCAATTCCAATCCATAATCATTCAATAATGGCCATGCCGCACTGCTCACAGATCTTTGTGTTAATGTCACTTCATCCTGAAATGTTTCTGTAAGTACACATGAGTAGGGCAAAAATATAGTTACAACAGTGAAGTGAGCAAGACAGACTATTTTGTACATGGCAAAACAAGACTAACAATAATGTTACACGTCATGAAGCATAAATAGGTGATATTTTTAAAAAATATAAAAATGGTAGTCTGTGCAACCTGCATACAGAAATCTCTCTAGCTCACCAGAGGAGCATGATGTCGTGGCCAAATCCAAAACACAGACAAGTTACAAATTTAGACAGCATGTTGCCTATAAGTAAGCAAGCAGTTGGCCATTCTGTAGCTCAATTAAAGTCTTAGGGAGCATAATGAACAGCAGAGGGATTCATACAAACCTACTATAGCAAGCAAAACTATGCAATCATTAGCCTAGTATAAACTAGTTTGTGAGCCTCATGCAGTAATAGGTTGTTAATAGACTTCAAAGCTTCAGGCACACTTCGCTAGAGTAATTAAATGGTAAGTCCTTTAATTATGTGAACTAATAGTTATACAAGTACCCAACATCAGGCATCATTTTTTGGGCATCTCATTAACTGAGGACAAATAAAGCAATTGAAAAGAGCAAATTAACTATGCCTGAAACAAACAAGGAATTGAACTGTTGAGTTGGATACAGTGACTTACCTTAACTGGTTGAATAGGCTCAGCGCTGCTCCTACTTCTCTTGCAAGGCTCCTTCCTAACATCTTGTACTTGGAAATCCTCAATCTTATCTTCATTGCACCCCCTCTGCAAGGTGACACAAACTAGTTACTCGTCTCCTTGGAAGATAAATATGCATACTTTCCAGTCTGTGAACAACACAAAAGGATGAGATTATAACAAATCAACACCACATAATGAAACATGCCACATCTCTTGCACTTTCACACAATGAAATGAGCATTTACTATGTGTGCACTATGTAAAAACTAGGCATACCTTCGAACTGGATCTCCAGGTACTCTTGGAGAGCCTACTTTAGTGTACAGCCAAACCTTTATGTCACCTATGAGTTATACAAGCCCCCACTACAGCAGCCCTTAGTGTTTAAATCGTTGACAAGCTCTGTTAGAGTGTTAGGTCAAGAACAACAAGTAATCAAAGCAAACAGTCCTAGTATGGCTGGCTGATGCAAACAAGCAATTAAACAGATGTGTGAGCAAATCTTACATACTCCCTCCTTCCATCTATATAGGGCCTAATCATTTTTCGAGGCTAACTTTGACCAAGTGTTATAGCAATAATATATGACATGCAAGTTACACAAAGCATACCATCAAATTCGTACGTGAAAGGAGCTTCCAATGATATAATTTTCACATTATACATCTCATGTATTATTAGTCTTATCAATAGTCAAAAGCGGTCTCGAAAAACACATTAGGCCCTATATATATGGAAGGAGGGAGTATCAAGAAAAGAAGCAAAGAAGGAGGCTCAAAGACCGTCACTTGACTGACCAGATTTAAGGGGCATTTAAACATCATGTGCAACGTATGAACTAACATAAACATTGCATATTCCAGATTCTACAATGGAATGCACATGTATTAGGTTATGCCATGTATGATGATGCCTAAATGTACACTATAGTAGGCAGGAGTGATTCATCATTGCACGCACAATTGAATTGCAGGTTAAGGGCCAGTTCTATTCCGCCTTTTCAGAGCTTATTGTCAAAATAAGCCATAAAAGATAAAGAAGTCATTTTTGACTTATGGCCTTGGGCTTAACTTATTTCGCTTTGGAGGGGGGTGTTTCGGGTAGAAGCTCGCTAAAAATTGAAGGGAAGGGGAATAGTGAAATGACTCTGTTATCTACCTATATTCCACTCAAAATGCAACTCCTCACGCCCGCATCACACCTGACCCTCAAGTAAAAACAAACACGCAAGCGTTCATTGCCCTGCCCGCTTGCATCTCCTCTCCCCTTTCCCTCTACCTCGATCCCCTGCCTGCAACACTAGGGTTCCTCCAGCGAGTCGTCGTCGCTGGTCCCATCTGGCCTGGTCCTCGACGATGCTCTGTCCAGCTAGGCTACATGCGGGTAGGACCAAATCTCCCTGGCTGCTCCTCCCTCTGGTGCCGCTCCTCATTCTCATGTCTCCAGCAGCAGCTCCACTGTGGTCCACCCAACGCACTACTCCGGCGGGCGCCGCACAACTACGGCTGATGCCACACTGCGGCAGAAGGCACCTTATTCCCCCTCCCCTCCTCCCAGGCTGTGGCCTTGAGGTGCTGTTAAGGATGAGCTCATCCAACAAGGTGAGGATCTCCTCTGATTTTTTGCCAAATTTTCATTCTGATCCACTATACGATGAATTGCTATGAGCTGCTTCTGTTGCTGCTATATGATGCATTGGTATAAGCTGCTCCTGCTGCTGCTATATGATGAATTGCTATGAGCTGCTGCTGCTATATGATGAATTTCTATGAGCTGCTGCTGCTATATGATGAGTTGCTATAAGCTAATCCTGCTGCTGCTATATGATGAATTGCTATGAGCTGCTCCTGCTGCTGCTATATGATGAGTTGCTATGAGCTGCTCCTGCTGCTGCTATATGATGAATTGCTATGAGCTGCTGCTGGTATATGATGAATTGCACACTATTGCTGCTGCTGCTGTATGATGAGTTGCTATGAGCTACTGCTGCTATATGATGCTTTCAGGTGGTGCTGCTATATGATAATAACCAGCCACTTGGACGGTCGAATTTCAATAAATAATTGTTCTTTGTTTAAATGTGCGTCATGCGTTCTTCGTTTAAATTAGGCAATGGGATCTCTATGGAAGACATTGACCAAAGTAGATTGTGCCAAGTAGATGGTATCTTTGTATTTGCATTTTGAACAAATAGTGATGGTATGTTTTCCTATCATATTAATTACTGCACTGGGTTCAATTTGTGATGTTTGAAAGTCAAATTAATTTTCATATGGGCAGCAAAATGACAAAATGTAATGCAATCTAGACTTTTCACTGATCATACCAAAGATAAGTTGAAAAGGAAGGCAATGAAAAGAACTGGTTGGCTTATTACCTGGAGCTTATATTCACAGGTGCTTATTTTCTTAGGATAACTCGTAAAAACTATCCATAAGAAACTTGGCCAATAGAACTGACATACAAATCACATGTCATGATGATTGCAATGGAGGAGTGACCTACCATAGCACACTGTATAGGCTCACCGCTGCCTCTCCTTTTTTGCGATGTTCCATGGAATTGCCACATACATCTTGTACTTTTTCATTGTGTAACCCCATCTGCAAGTTGACACGGCTAATTTCAGACATCTCTACATGATAATACATTGCATATCCCTTGCGCATATTTAAAGCACCAATTAACGATTGCGTGCTTAGCATAAACTAGCCATGACTCTGTGTGCTGGACTAGCAGGCACTCTAAGGGAGCCTAATGTAGTGCACTAGAATTCCTACATGCCACCTACGATTTTGTGTAATGTACTACCTCTGTTCCTAAATATATGTCTTTGTAGAGATTCAAGTATGGAACACATACATATGTATATAGATGCATTTTCGAGTGTAGATTCACTCATTTTGCTCCATATGTAGCCTATACTGGAATCTCTAGAAAGACTTATATTTAGGAACGGATGTACGAGGTAGTATCATGTATGACATCTACATATCTAATTTAGCAGCCAGTAGTAGAAATATTGTCTGCACAAAGGGATTACTGGTCGAAAATCCTAACAAAGCACGCTGGCAGGCACAAACAATACAAGAGAGAGAGAGACGCACTTACAAGATCATAGCAATGCCTCAGTCCAGGATCTTGGTTGGCCAAGATGTTAGATCCAGAAGAAACATCGTCCTTGTAGTTTTTGCCAGCTGCATAACAGGTAGCAGCGACCTGTTAGTATATTTGAATTACATCGGGCAGGTGATGTTGGACGGGTTTAAAGGTGACAAGTACCTAGGCCGTGGCGGGTGCTTGGCATCTTGCCAGACGGTGGGAATCAGGTTAGAAACATCAAGGGTGATGAAGCTGCGCTGCCTGTCGGGGTCCGGTAAGGAGATCTAGAACCGTCGAGTAGGGTGTTTATGGAGCGCCTCCGGTAGGGTGGACTACGGTGTGGGCGAAGCGGATCTGTGGCCGTGGACGAGGGCGTCGGTGAAGCTGCTCCGGTGGTTGGGTTAAGGATGGTGTCGACGATGCGGATCTGCGGCCGTGGACGGGGCGTCAGAAGCTGCTCCGGTAGGTTGGATGAGGGTGCGACGAAGCGGATCTGAGGCCGTGGACTTGTGAGTTGGCAAAGCGGCCCGGGTAGGGTTGAGAATGGTATAGGCGAAGCTACTCCGGTAGGGTTGACGATGGTGTCGGCGAAGCGGCTCTGGAAGGGTTGAGGAAGGTGTCGGCGCAGAGGATCAGAGGCCGTCGACGGGGCCGTCGGTGGGGCGGCTCCGGGGGGTGTGGAGGAAGCGTCTCCAGTGGGGAGTATGAATGAGCCGCTGCAGATGCGCTGCGGTTGACGAGAGTAACAGCGAAGCAGATCCGACGCCGTGGACAAGGCCGGCACTGAATGGGTTCTGGTACAGTGGTGGATGAGCAGTCTACTTGTTTCTAGTGGAGGTGGGAGGGGTAGATGCGGCCGCAGAAGCAGATCCGGTGAGGTGGACGCCGCTGGCAGTGAATGGGCTCTGGTACGCGAGTGGATGAGCAGTCTAGGGTTTCGAGAGGGGAGGGGTAGAAAGGCCGATGAAGTACGGACGGCGTGATGTAAGATGCTCTGGTGCTGTGGAATTAGTCATTTTTGCGGGAGGGGGAGAGGAAATGGGGGTGACGTGTGGTGGGGGGAACCGGAAGTTACCAAAGCAGCCCCGAACTATTATGTAGATGAGGGTGGTATTGTAACTGTTGTTCTGCGTGCACCAAGGACAAAAGGGGAATTTCGCATGCTAAAGACTAGGTGGCGGAAATTTTAGAAGGAGGCGGGAGATTTTGCCGCCCGCGGGATCATTCGTATCCAGTTTCAACTAATTTTGGACCATGCTAGCGGGAAGGTCATGCGAGACTGTGTACACGAGGCACGCGTCAGCAGTTAATAACTGGTGTAAAGTCCACCCCAGAAAAAAAACAATAACTCGGGATGATGTGCTGATAACTTGGACGTTCACACGGGCGCGGCCAATCGTAGGGGTGTAGAGGCGCGTTCAAAAAAGGGATCAAATGCTCAGCCTATGTATTTCTCGTGTAAATAGATAATTTAGTGCCATTGGTTATTTACTTTAAACATAATGCATTGACGTGTTAGTGTAGAGGCGCACAAAAATAAATGGATATTGTAGTCTCACAAAAGAAATGGATATTGCAGTCCGCTACTTAAAAGTGTTACCACATATGATTACATAGCCTCCATTTCATAAATTGCGTACCCATTGAATTCATATATGAATATTACATATATTTCTTCATAATAGAACCTTAAATCATCCAAGACTAATGAATTTGAATGCAAGAGTAACAATGGTGCATGTACATGATAGCTACATTGGTTGTTCGAAGAAACATCACTGTAACTTTGGCATGCACAATTGAAAAGGTTTATTTAGATAGAAAAAAATGTGATATGTGAGTGTCCAATCTTTATAGCGTTGAATCGATATTGTACCTTTGGCCACGATACGAAGTAGATATTGATTTATGTTCAAGCAATGCACGTCCATGATCGCTAGATAGTGATACGTGAATGAATTGTGCAATCTCTCTCACACGCATACATATCTCGTTTCCCCGTAGGCATCGGAATAACACACGCGCACTTCGTGTATTTCTCTCCCTCTGTCAAGGTTAGAATTCATCTTTCTACCCCGTCCTATACAAGTCTCTCGCACAGAAACACACACGCTCTCTCTGTCGAACACGCCCACCCCTTTAATTCCGCCCACCCACAGCCACTAATGTCTCAAAGTATAATTATGTCTCTCACACATATGCCTAAGGTTAACTCGAGTTCCGAAACCATATGAATACATACATTGGGATTCCAGCAGAGCACCTTTTGTTTTGATATTTTGCTCTCTCTCTCTCACACACATACACACACACGCGCGCGCGCGCTTAGACATTGTTTCTCGCTTCATTTTTTCCGGCACTTGCATGCACACCGTTTGTTTATCTCCGTGATGCTTTAAGTATGCCTCGCACACATGCTATCTACCTATCCCTTAATATAGATATGTGTCACACAAACTCCTTCTCCCTACTAGCAAGATGGCCATGCGTTGCACAGAACATCAAGATGCATTTGTATGAGTAGTTTATCTTGTGGGAGAAAAGGATGAACGGGGGAATGCCTTATTTGCAAATGTGGAGAGGGGTGTGGGTATCTTTTTGGAAAATTGCCATAGTTTCCTTCCTATCCGCCAGATATAAATCGGATGGCCTATATTGCAGGATGGCAGGAACACCATCATCACCGACTCTGTTTTTATAAGAGTAGAGATATGTAAGTGTCACTGCCCCCCTCCCCCCACACCCACATGCACACACTTCCCGACACCGAAGGAGTAGGGTGACACCTCGATCTTGATACTAATCTATCGACTGGCTTCTCTCTCAAACACACACACACACTACCCGACACCGAAGGAGTAGGGATGGCACCTCGATCTTGATAGTAATCTATCTACTCCTCTTTCAAACACACACACATACACACACACTCGCTAGTTGTGCCTCTGTGCCTACCACGCACACTCTCGATACGTCTTTCTCTCCCTCCCCCTCCCCCCAACCCCAACAATGATAGCAGAAGGGTGACAACTCGATCTGGTCTTAATCTGTCAATTGGTTTGTCTCTCAAACATTGTGTCTCTGTGCCTCGCTCATACACACTCGGTTCGTCTTTTTCTCCATAGCCCCCTCGATATGTAGACTTCTCGCGCACACACAGCTGTAGTGACGCTGACGCTGAACCCAGTGTGCCTATACCGGCCTTGTGATAGTTTTCACCCTGTTTTCTCTTAATTAACAAGGCAACCTTCTCTTTGTTACTACTAGTGAATCTGAAATCATTCGGGGTAGACATAAAATATATCACTTCAACCCAATTATCGCAATAACTATTTTAAAAGAAACTAGCTAGATGCCCGTGTGTTGCACGGAACATCAAGATGCATTTGTATGAGTAGTTTATCATGTGAGAGACTAGCAAGATGCCCATGCGTTGCACGAAACATGAAGATGCATTTCTATGAGTAGTTTATCTTGTGAGAGAAAAGGATGAACGAGGGAAGGTCTTATTTGCAAATGTGGAGAGGGGTGTGGGTATCTTTTTGCAAAATTGTCATAGTTTCCTTCCTATCCGTGAGATATAAATCGGATGGCCTATATTGTAGGATGGTAGGCACACCATCAACACCAAATCTATTTTTATAAGTGTAGAGAAAAGGATGAACGAGGGAATGCCTTATTTGCAAACGTGGAGAGGGGTGTGGGTATCTTTTTGCAAAATTGCCATAGTTTCCTTCCTATCTGTTAGATATAAATCCGACGGCCTATATTGCAGGATGGCATGCACACCATCATCACCAACTCTGTTTTCTACTCCCTCTGTTCCTAAATATTTGTCTTTTTACAGATTTCAACAAGTGACTACGTATAGAGCAAAATGAGTGAATCTACACTCTAAAATATGTCTACATATACATCCGTATGTGGTAGTCCATTTGAAATCTGAAAAAGACAAATATTTAGGAACGGATGGAGTATAATATAAGAGTAGACATGGAGATATATCTCCAGCATGGTCTACAACAAAAATGTGCTGGACTGGTTAGCGTCAGATGCTCGCAACGCGATGACCTGAGTTCGAATTCTGTCTTTAACTTTAGATTTTTAATATATACTTCTTTCGATACTGTACTGACAGTGGAACCCATAGAGTACTTAGAATACAAGATTAAGGATGGACTTGTTTCTTTTTAATTTTCTATACGAAAATGTAGCCACCCTGCAAGTCACGTGCACACTGTACATGCAATTAACTTTTTATAGAGGGAAAATCATACACGCAATTAACTCAAATGGATTGGATGTGACTCTATTATTTCCAGCATAAGAGCATCTCCAACGGCAGCCGGCAAATTTCCTCCCGCTTCCTTCCGCGGATGACGACATCAAACGCCAACGGCATACATTTTCACAACTCTAACCAACCAGATGAAATTCGTGCAAACACGGACTGTTTTCATATAAGCATGAAGGATTTCGTATAAAAAAGCCGGATCTTCATATAAACATGATGGATTTCATTACATTTACATGAACTAAGCGGTGCTAATCCGGCTCTCTTGGTATAATTAATACTCCCTCCGTCCAGAAATACTTGTCCTAGAAATGGATTTATATAGACTTATTTTAGTTATAGATACATCCAATTTATCCATTCTTAGAACAAAAATTTCCTGCCAGCCGGAGAGGGAGTACCTAATCTAAATGGCCGCCCGCGGATCCCTTTGTCTTCCTCATGTTTGGCAGAGACTTGCGGGGTTGACGAAAGTCCTCGGAAGAGACGAAGCAGCAAAGAAACCACCTGAATGCGCAGTCGTCGCCTCGGCGGTGGCCTTCATGGGACCCAAGTGGCAGCGGCCTCCCGTGTTCTACTTCTCCTCGATGATGGCGGCGGACACGGAGAAGCTGGCCACCGACTCATCGCTCTCCATGCACCCGGCTTCTGTCTCTGCCTGCATGGCGCTGTCGCAGGCACGGGAGGCGCGGCCGCATGCACGGGAGGCGCGCCGACAGACACGGGAGGCGCGACCACCACAGACACTAGTGGCGCGGTACGACGCGGCAGCGACGACGCCCGTGTCGGCGTGCTCGCCGCCATGCCGGCGTGGAGCAACTCGCCACTCCTCATTGAGCTGAACTGGAGCGGCGAGTTGCTGAACCACGTGCCGGCTTGGGGCGGCAACTGGCTCCGTCGGGCCAGGCGAGGTTGGTGAAGCACCGAGCGGCCTCGCCCATATCCGGAGGGCTTGGCGGGCCGCCCAGCCGGGTAGTGTGCTTGAGAACGGCTCCTCGGAAGCCATCGGAAGAGTGGAGAAATGGTGAAGGAGGAGATGGGGGAGCGGCGGAGGGGTGCGATTCTTGCCCGCTGTCTGTCTGGCCTCGTTTAAGTAGAGGGCGGACGGTAGGAGCTTAGTCGGTGTCTGGCCTCGTTTAAACTGAGGGCGGACAGGAGGAGCTCGACCGGTGATTGCGTTTAATTCGGGCCCGCTCATGAACGAACATGTGGCCGGAGTAGGTTTCTCGGTTTGCATGCGGGTTTAACAGAGGGGTTTGATGGAGGCAAGGAGGCGTGTTCAGCCAGGCGTGCAGGGGGGCGGCATAGTACTATTCGATTTGACAGCGGGCGGCGCAATTCCCGATACGGCTTTAATGCAGACAAGGGAGGGGGTAGCGGTTCCCGAAATGTTGAACGGCCAATGATGCATCCTCCTTCAATTAGCACCGTGAATGCATGAGGGAAGTAATGGGAGGAGGACCGGGAAAAGAGGCTGCACAATGTGAATGCAATGCAGTTTGCACTCATATAAAGGTGCCCCTCCATTCCAATGCATATACCACATCGTACGCACCTAAGCATTTGCCTAAGCACCTACACTAAGCGCAAAAGTCCTCGCTCCAGACCCATGGCAGTGATGCCCGCGAGCGGCCAGCGGCTGTGCCAGATGGTCCACGACGCCGGCCTGCGGCATGGCGCCGAGGATCGTCTCCAGAAGGTGTTAGCGATTGGCTGGTGGATGTCCACCGTCGACACCAACTACGACTCTCAGTTGGACCAGATGATCGTTGCCACCACCAACAAGTTCACCGTCCTCAAGAAGCTCGCGGACGACATCGCCGTACTCCTCCAGCCCGCGCACCCGGGCTCCTCGTTGCCTGCCACCCTAATCGGCCTCCATGGTCGGAACCTTTTTCAAGCACTGGTGGCCCTACGACTGCCCGCCGATGCCACGAAGAATGTCCACCTGGAGGTCGCGCTCGCCGCGAGACGCCTCGCCCTACAAGAATTCGTCGACATACACATCCACGTGTACGAGCAAATCGTGTACATATGTATCTACAAGGCCAGTGAGGATGCTATGACGTTGGCCTTCCTCAACCGGCTGTGTGACGCCCGGATAATTAAGCTACAGTAATTCCCTCCTAATGATGCCACATCATCATGATTACTGTTGTTAAACTCACGTTGGTTCGAAACCGGTTCAAATTTCAAATTCAAATTGCCAAACATGAAAACTAAAATTTTCAAAGTGTGGCAAATAATCCCTAGATATTTGTCATGTTGGAACCAACCTCATTTGAGTTCCCAAAATGCCCCTAGGATTTTATCTTGTGGTCCAACAATAATTAAATGGTTAGCCAACTCCTTTTGACCCCAAACTTTTTATGCAACTTCACTTTGTTCCTATCTATTTTTGTGCAAAGTGCCACATTTAATAAAAATAATTCAGTAGCTCTTTTAAATAGGAAACAGAGGCAAATAAAAAAAATAAGAAAAAGAAAAGAGGAGAGGCCCCCACCCCTCACTGGGCCTCGGCCCGTAACCCCCAGGCCGACCCACATGGCCCCCTCACCCCCCTGCATAACCCCCCCCCCACTCCCTCACCGTAGCCCGAAAATATCTCCCCACTCCCCACGCACTTCCCCCCACTCCCCCAATCCCCTTCCGGATCGGGGCTCGACTGCGTCGCCCTGCCCCTGGCGCCCGTGGACGCCCATCGCCGTCGCTCGACGCCCGGTGTCCACCTCGCCGTCGCCGTTTGCCAGCATCACCCGTCTCCGCCTTCGACCACCCCCAGCGTTCCCGACACTGTCGTCGTCGGCACCGCCCCGACGTTGCCACCACCCGACGTCGACGCCCTCGACATCGCCACCCCGAGCCCACTGGCACTCCCCTACGCTCCGCTGTGAGCACGCTCCCCTCTTCCCCCTTCCCGCTCCTCTGCCTTGGCCTGCGCGCCCCGCGTCGCCGTTGCCTGTCGCCGCTCGCCGCCACCGTTCGTGCGCCGCCGCGCTACCCACTATTGTCGCTGCTGTTATTCTGCTGCTACCTGCCGCGCGCCTCGCCTGCGTCCTCCGCCCACGCGCCGCGCTGCCCCTGCCATGCAGCCCCGCTCGCCGGCGCCGCCTGGCCCCGGCCGGCAGCGCGCGGCAGGCGAGGCCTCGCCGTGGCCTCCGCCGGCTGCCCATGGGCGCTCGCGCCCTGGCACCCGCGTGCCCGTGCCCACCCTGCTATGGCTCTGAGCCAGTGACAGATGGGGCCCAACCCCCCCCCCCCCCCCCCCCCGCCTTTTTTTAGAACGAAAAAGAAACAAAAAATATATTAAAATATGTTAATCCGTAACTCGGATGAAAAAGTTTTCTACATGAAAGTTGCTCAGAACGACGAGATGAATCTGAATACGCGATCCGTTCGTCTGCCACATGCCCCTAACTACCTGAACATGCAACTTTTCCCTTCCATTTCATCTGTCCGAAAATGCTAAACCTAGGGAAACATTCCCGGATGTTATCCCCCTTCGCCGGTAACGTGTTACACCGCGTTAGAACACGTCTAGCTCTACCTGTTGTCCTGTTATGCTCTTGCTTGCTATGTATTTACTGTTTCTCCCCCCTCTTCTCTCTGGTAGACCCCGAGACTGCCGCTGATGCCGCTGTGATCAACTACGTCGACGACGACCCCTTCTTCTTGTCTGAGCAACCAGGCAAGCCCCCCCTTTGATCATCCCGATATCGCCCATTCCATTCTCTCATGCTTGCATTAGATTTTGCTACTGTTATTGATTGCTCCTATTCTGATGCATAGCCTGCTTTTGTACCTACTGTTGTACCTTACCTGCTTATCCTAAACTGCTTAGTATAGGTTGGATAGTGATCCATCAGTGACCCCCACTTGTCCTTGTTGCCCCTGCTTCATCATCGACGACTCGATCTACATGATCGACGACCAGAGCCCGACACCTCACGTCACATCACGCCCCTTTTGTTGCTCGACTCTGCAGAACTACTATCGAGTGCCGAGGGTGATCCCTCATAACGCACTCCTGATGATAATTTTGTAGTGTAGCTATTCGGTCGTGGTCATCGAGGGTGATTTCCTCTTACACCATTCCCGATACGGCTCTGTCGTTCAACACCTCAAGTGTGAACCTCGAGGGTGGTCCCTCTTACGTTCACCTTGATGATTACATCGAGTGGAATCCTCCGAGGGTGATTCCTTGGGTTTTCCCCTTGATGTTTGGACACACAGTTACCTTGACTTTACTGGAGACCTTGGTGAAAGTCGGACGGGCCCGGAGAGCACCCGCAAGATGGTTACGAGGCACGGCCAGGAAGTCAGGCAGCCCTCGAGTGGGCTGGGCTTGCCCTTGCCGTATTTCCTCGAGACGGGGCGACGGGGTCACATTATCGTGAGTCTCTGCTCGTCTCCGCGAGCCCCCAATGCACTAAGAGGTTTGTGTATTTGTTCTGAGTTGGCCTTTGGCCTTTACGCACTAACCACCACGCGAGAATAAATATGGGCCTCGACGTCGCAGTATCAGCCGAAGCTTTGTCAGACGTCCAGTTCAGCCTTGCGGCACGGCTGGGCCGGCACCATCCTGTAGTGGTGGAGCCTGGTCCGCCCTGCTCGCAACGACCCAGAGTGCAACGGGCGATGGGCCCAGACCCCGGAGTGCTTAGGATGTAGACCGGCGGGGACCTCTCTACTGAGCCTAGGTAGGGCTACGACGTGTTGATCTTCCGAGGCCGGGCATTGACCCCAGAAAGGTGTGTCCAGCCAGAGTGATCGAGCGTGTTGGAAAACGTGGTGCACCCCTGCAGGGAAGATCCTTATTCGAATACCGTGTCCACGGTAATGGACGTTCAGACTTGTATCCTGATCTTATACAACTAAAAATGGATACTTGATATGTGATGGATATGTGGCTTCGAGATTGCTTTCTCGCAGGGAGTCGAGGAAGGATCCCTGGGCATTAATGATACAAAATGCTTGTTAATTAAACTGCTATTCTATACTCTTCTACATGCTGCAAGACGCTTGGAGCTGCTTGAAGATGCTAGTCTTTGATAGGCTAGGCCTTCCCCTCTATTCTGGCATTCTGCAGTTCAGTCCACAGATACACCCTTCCATTTGATACCAATGCATACTTAGTATAGATCTGATGCTTGCGAGTACTTTGGATGAGTACTCACGGTTGCTTTGCTCCCCCTTTTCCCCCTTCCTTCTTCTTTCCGGTTGACGCAACCAGATGGTAGATCCTTGGAGCCAGATGCCACCACCGACGGATGCTACTACATGGAGACCACCGACGACTAGGAGTAGTTAGGAGGTCCCAGGCAGGAGGCCTTGCCTCTTCGATCGTTGTTGCTTTTGTGTTTGCCTTCTTAAGGCATCCTTGTTTAACATATGTCTGTACTCAAATATTGTTGCTTCCGCTGACTCTTGTGTATCGAGCTTGTATTCGAGCCCTTGAGGCCCCTGGCTTGTAATATAAAGCTTGTATTATTTTATTTGTGTCTAGAGTTGTGTTGTGATATCTTCCCGTGAGTCCCTGATCTTGGTCATACACATTTGCGTGCATGATTAGTGTACGGTCGAATCAGGGGCATCACAGGCTGGAAGCCTTGGATGCCTTTGCTGAGAAGCACCTTGACCTCGCCACAAAAGCCGCCGCTTCTTAGCTGCCGGTCGGTGGCCCGGCGCACTAAGTTGAGGAGGAGGAGGTCGTAAGTTGATGGATGCATCTTTCTTCTTGCCTCCTGTAACCACCACTGCGATCGCATCATCATGGCCTTGATTCTTATTGTGCTATTGCATTCTCGTTCCAGTCAATACCGACATGTGCGATCCCTTTGCTTAATTATATGCATCACTGTAACTAGTACTCCATCCGTCAATTTATAAGTTGTGCTTACCTTTTCCATCAACTTCGTGCAACGCACGGGCATCTTGTTAGAAACACTAGAACATGTCGGACCGCATGTGACCAAACTGACGATGCGCCAACCTATAGCTACTACGTACCCTACTTATCTGGTGCAAATAGCCCCGCCCTATCGTTTCCAATCGTTATTTCTATCTATCGATCGTCCCAAGGAGCAGAACAAAATGTTACAATTTATACATGTTTCTCTACTCCAACTCCTATAAAAGACTCAGTTGGTGATGGTGGTGTGTCTGCCATCCGTCGTTTCTCACCATTGGATCTGCATCTAACGGCTGTGAGGTAAGTTGTGGCTTTTTTGCAACAATAGCCCACTTCTCTGCTCCAATTTGCAGAAAACCCATTATTATCTTGAAAGTAACCACATCCCTCCCTCGCCTCATCAAAACAGCCTGAGAAATATATTTTGAGTGAAAGGTAATATATTAGGAGTATATCAAAACAAGAGTGATTTCTTTCAAGTTTGTGAACAAGTACTACTATTCTACTACTTTGGATCCGTCGCAATGCATGAGCACATTGCTAGTAAAAGGAAAAGGCCTGCCGCGTTCGCGTCGCACCCCCGCACGCCCGGGAATCGGGAGTACTCCACGGCCCGTCCGGCACGCCACATAGCTAGGGAAGACGTGTTGCCTAGCATTTTCACTTTCATGTGGGACCGCCGTTGAGCAAACCGACTATTGGCAAACCGCACCCCGCCCACCGCCGGGTTGGAAAACAAAAACGAGGGGAAGATCTAGCTGTAGCACGGAAGCCAAGAAATTTGGTGTCTGATGGGGCCCGTTGATAGAGTAGGTGCATTCCGTACTACTACTCCTACTAGTACGAAGTTTGTACTACAACTAGTACTACCACTATACAACTAGGTACGTACACGGCACATCAGCGTAGGAACAAAAAACGGGAAGATCTTGTTTCGGGTGATTTATCTTTTTTCAGTCAACGTAGTATGAATAATATGATGTGGGGGGCACCCATGAAGCTTAGGTGGCTCGGTTGCATGGCTAAAAAAGGTTAGAGAAAAATAAATAGATAATGTGTTTAGAGTGCACTCCACTAAATAGATATACTTTGGATCCATTGCAACGCACGGGCCGGCACATCTATACCCCTACTAGCAAGATGCCCATGCGTTGCACGGAACATCAAGATGCATTTCTATGAGTAGTTTATCTTGTGAGAGAAAATAATGAACGAGGGAAGGCCTTATTTGCAAATGTGGAGAGGGGTGTGTGTATCTTTCTACAAAATTGCCATTGTTTCCTTCCTATCCGTCAGATATAAATTGGACGGCCTATATTGCAGGATGGCAGGCACACCATCATCACCAACTCCATTTTTTTTATATAATAACTAGCAAGATGCCCGTGCGTTGCATGGAACATCAAGATGCATTTGTATGAGTAGTTTATCTTCTGGGAGAAAAGGATGAACGAGGGAAGGCCTTATCTGCAAATGTGGAGAGGAGTGCGGGTCAATTGTCATAGTTTCCTTCCTATCCGTCAGATATAGATCGGACGGCCTATATTGCAAGATGGCAGGCACACCATCATCACCAACTCTGCTTTTTATAAGAGTAGAGATAATAATAACTAGCAAGAGGCCCATGCGTTGCATGGAACATCAAGATGCATTTATACGAGCTGTTTATCTCGTGGGAGACGAAGATGAACGAGGGAAGTCCTTATCTGCAAATGTGGAGAGGGGTGCGGGTATCTTTTTGCAAAATTATCATAGTTTGCTTTCTATCTGTCATATATAGATCGAACGGTCCATATTGCAGGATGGCAGGCACACCATCATCACCAACTCGGTTTTTTTATAAGAGTAGAGACTGGCAAGATGCCCGTGCATTGCACGGAACATCAAGATGCATTTTTTTACAAAACACCTGTTGTGATTGACCCATGCACGAGTAATCCCATGTGTAAAAACTAATGATATCTTAATTGCCCAAACTTATTTTTTCAAAATGAATTGTCACTATTTATTTTTACTTTATGCTTTAAAATGCACAATTCCATGAATCTTAAAGTAGATTTTTTTATAAAACTAATTGATTTTGAACTAGATGAACTATAAGAATTAAACGAACATCTACATCATGCATATATGACTCAAAGCTTACATGCTATAGTGTGTTATTTATTCATAATTTGGTTACCAAATCTCATGCGTGCAATGCACGTGTACCTTACTACTCCCTCCGTTCCTAAATATTTGTATTTCTAGATATTTTAACAAGTGACTATATATGGAACAAAATGAGTGAATCTACACTCTAAAATGTGTCTACATACATCCGTTTGTGGTAGCCATTTAAAATGTCTAGAAAGAATTATATTTAGGAACGGAGGGAGTAGTTGGTAGTAGTAAGAAACAAATTCCGGGTTTGGCACGAGCTCGTACAGCGGGAGCACCACAAGGCCTGCCGCAGGAGTTACATTTCCCTCTCGGGGCCCACGGGACCGAGCTTTAGTGGCTTGGTGCACCGGCCTATGAGCTAATGACATGCGGACCTTAAATGCGGCTGGCCCACATGTCATTCTCATGGTGGTGGTGTGGTTCGCGACTCACTCGTTCGAATGAACCGGCCGGTGGTGGCGTGGCCGTGGCGAAGGTGCCACAGGTGGGCGTCAAGGCGTTACGAGGCGTAGATGGCCACACCAGCGGGTACTACCTGTAGTACAGAAGTACTCCAGCTGAGGATTGATGCCCGGGACGCGAAATGTGCCACAGCTGCTGGATGAAAATTCGATGGTGCGGGAGTACGGATCGGAGCAGGCAAACCGCGTCCAATCGGGTGTGGCTATGGTAGAAAGTTGATGGTCGCTGCAGCTCAGCTGGCCCGCATGTCATGCACACAAAGGCAGAGGAGCGGTGGGGCCGAGAGGGATGAGGCACACGTCGGGGGACGTCGTGCCGTGGGTCGGAGCGGCGTCGTGGGAATCGCGTGTGGGTGTGGCAGTGGTAGAAACAATAAACGTGATGGTCGCCGTGGTTCAACTTCCATGGACAAGCTCTCATGTCTGCTGACACATGCATTGCATACCGCTCACTGCAAGGAGCAGTAGTAGAGGTAACTTGTTCCAAAGGTACCATTTTTCCGATAAAATTCTCGAGATATCATTAGTTTTTACACATGGGATTACTCCTGCAAGGGTCAATCATAACAGGTGTTTTGTAAAAAAATGCATCTTGATGTTCCCTGCAATGCACGGGCATCTTGCTAGTTATAGAAGAAGCCCACACGGGCATCTTGCCGCAGGGTGTGCCACCGACCCAAACTCAATTTTTTTCAGCGCGGCGTGGCCGTAGTTTGGCACACCCCTCTCCACATTTGCAAATAAGGCCTTCCCTCGTTCATCCTTCTCTCTCACAAGATAAACTACTCATACAAATGCATCTTGATATTCCGTGCAACGCACGAGGATGTTTCCTTGGGGGTCTCTCCAGCGCGGCGTGGCCGTAGTTGCAAGTTGACGCCCCTTGAGATGCCGACGTTGAGGGGCACCCGGATTTTGTCCGATGAGCACGTAAGATGAGTTTGATCACATAGTAAATGCATTCTAAAGACTAATCCCGTGTCCATTTCCTAATTCTCCCCCTAGCCACTATTTCACAGGTTAGGCTCAGTGCGAGTGGAGATTGGCTTGCATATGTACGGGAGGGTACCAACATCAATTTGCACAACATTTACAATGGTGACACCGTTCCTGTAGAACCTTTGTCCAACATTGGGATCAGCCACACAACGGGGCCCTCCTGAATTGGTACGATGGAACCACGGTGAGATTGAAGAAGATAGCACGAACCTTGTACATGGCGGTCAAAGGTGGACCATGCTGTCTGCGGCCGATTTTTTGCCGTACGAGTAGGAAGATGTTGTGCTCCTTTCTAACCGCATCTTCGCGGTGACAAACCAGGGGACTTGTTACGTATGGGACACATCCTACGGTATACTCCCTCTCTCCCAGTTTATTTGTTTTGAATTTTTCCATTTTATAAGTTTCAAATTAAAATTTAGAGCTCCCCGTGACATGTTGTGATTACAATGTCCATTAAATCGTTGCGTACATGTATAGTAAAGAAACAAATCTTGAGTTTGGCACGAGTTCGTGCAGCGGTAGCACCACAAGGCCTAGCGCAGGAGTTACATTTCCCTCTCGGGGATCTCAGGACTGAGCTTCTGCGCCTTACTACACCTGCCTTTGATTCAATAACATGTGGACCCGATAGGTGGCTGGTCCACATGTAATGCTCCCGAAGGCAGAGGGGTAGTGGGGCCGAGAGGGGTGAGCTGCAGGTCGGGGGATGTGTGGTGTCATGGGTTCGAGCGGCGTCGTGGGAATCGCGTGTGGCTATGGTAGAAACTTGATGCTCGCCGCATTTCAGGTGGCCCACATGTCAAGCACACAAAGGCAGAGGGGCGGTGCGGCCGAGAGGGGTGAGGCGCACGTCGGGGGACGTCGTGCCATGGGTTGGAGCGGCGTCGTGAGAATCGCGAGTGGCAGTGTATGAAACATGGTGGTCGCCGTAGTTGAACTTCCATGGAAAAGCTGTCATGTCTACGGACACATGCATTGCATACCGATCACTGGAAGGAGTAGTAGTAGAAAAAGCTAGGGGGATAAATAGTTCCGTATAGTCAAGCGGACGCATGCTACTACTTGTTTCAAAGACATGCACACCATCGAAATAGTCCATCTATATCAATATGCACAAAGAGAGAATATATTTTTTACAAGAGAGGAAATAGTTCATCCATCCATAATGCCCTACTGCTAGTGCAGCTTCTTCTTCTTCTTCTTCTTCTTCTTCTTCTTCTTCTTGTTCTCATTTTCTGTGGGAGACAGCTTCGCAACAAGCTCTCTGGACCTTGCAACTATTTCGAAACTCACACGGGCATCGACGGCAGCATATTTTATCCGCTCGTACGTCAAGGGATAATTCTCCCATCCAGACGACCTTAATGCCAGCATCTCGTCACCCTTCTGAAGATTTGTTTCGAGCACAAAATTTGCTACGTCGAATAGGGATGGTGTCGGTTTATCACAGTCTTCTACAGGAATCTTTGTTTCGGTTTGTACGTCAGCGATGCTTTTCAAATCAAGGTTGTACGGCTCCAACTTCTGTTTGTCCCCTGCGATGGCTGCCCCACAGAAGTATATGTCCTCCCGAGACAAGAAATCATGAAGCTCACCTGGTATGGAGGGCGCGTGTATGATGTGGTACTCCAAAACATCATCTTCGAGGCACAGCTGAAGGACGGCGGCGCTTGGATCTTCCTAGTGGCATGCTCCGTGTACTCTGCATCGAGACCGATGACCTTCATCTCCACCTTTTGGAGGGAGTTGGATACATTGTTGATCCACTTCCGAACAACCCTTGGGTGGTCGGTGACTGTGGCAACTATGGTCAACGAGCCTTCGACGAGGACAAGTTAGACGCTAAAAACCTGCATCTCGATCTCTTTCTCCATTTGGAACCGCTGGACCGGGGGCTATGGTTTGGAGAATTAGGATTAGATGGCTAGTCTAACTGAAGAAGATGATTATTTAAAGGGGCTTAGGAATTACTCCAGAGGATGTGAAGAGGTTAAAACAATGTGAATGCAGTGTGGTTTGGATGCAAATGAAGATGAAGGAGTAGTGAAGAAGCCGAGGAAAATCGGTTCCCGATGGAGAAGTAAATGGGAGAAGTGGCCTGCAGGCAGTTGATTAGATGACTAGGTAGACTAAACGAAAAGGCTATGCAGGTAGACTGAGGAGTGGTACCTGTCCCTGTATGTGCCCATCCTTCTAGCGCTACATGTGCCACTGGCTAGTTGAGGTCACTCTTTCGAATCACTGTGGCGAGACATTTTATGATTCCTTTTTATTTCTGCACCCCTCCTGACAGGTGGGGACCTATGCAAACGGATAAAAAATGTGTCGCAACTGGTTCGGATGGATATTGGCGCGTGCGTGGGAGATAGAACATTCTCTAGTTAAGGAATATGCGGTTATCCTCAAAAAAGAAAAGTCCTTCTTCGCGCTTCCGCGTGCACAAGAATTTGGTTCTGCTCGCAATATGGATGATACCTGGAGGATGAAGTGAACCCAGAGGCATGCTAGCATGGGAGTACTACTCAGGTTCCTACTACTCCTTCTACTAGTAGTAGTACAACTGTGGTACACTTGATGGTCAAAATAGTATTATTCATCCGGTCCTCATAGTGAAGTGACAAGACCCTGCGCCCAAGGTGACACCAGTCCAGGCGGCGTGTCCGGGTTACCAAAGTCAGCCTCACGTTGTGCACTGTGCAGTCACTGTCACCGCCGCTATATAGCATGCCTCGCCTCATCTCCCTCTCCCCTAGCACCACTCCATCTCCATCTCCATCTCCGTCTCGCCGGAGATCCTGAGGTCACTCTTCATCATCTCACTGTGCCCCCGCGTACCCTCGCCTCGCTCGCCTCCCCCAGTACCACTATTCCTCGCTAGCCACTCCAGCACCGAGAGACTTCTCCCCCGTAAATCAAGCCCCCCAAAACCCCACCTTCCAAACTCCACCATGGCCGAACGCGAACCGCGCAGCATCCATATGAGCCGCGATTGGAGCAATCTCCCCAATGGCATCCTCGACCTCTGTTGTTCATGTATGGATATGTTGAGCACCCTGCGGCTGGCTGCATGCTCGAGGGGCATGCACACGGCCATCGTCGAAGCAAAGCCTAAGCTTTTCAAGACACCTTGCTTGCTGCTATCTGGTCTTGCGAGATTTGCTCACCATGATACGGAGGCGTACATGATGCCCCTGGACTTCAATCCGACCTCCATTAGCCGAAACTTCTTTGCAGGTATGTAGTGGGTCGCCGTACATCATTTCCGTCGACTTTGATCCGATCACCATCGCCTGAAAATTCTTGCAGGTATGTACTGGGTCGGCATGAACTCCCACTGGATGGCTGCCATCAGAGAAGACGGGAAAAAGTTGGTGCTCGTGAACTTAGAGACCTCAAATGAGATTATCCTTCCTCCGTTGCATGATATAGAGTTTTACCGTCGTGGTCCAAGTCATCTAGATTACGTCGTCAATTGGACGCACCTTGTTTTGCAGAAGAATGTAATCTGCCAAGTGCCCACACGACATGCGGATTACGCGGACTTCAAGCTAAGTGCCTTGTTCGACAAGCGACTCACCTATCTTTCCACCGGTGCCTTCTTTAGCTGGAGACAGCTCAGCTCGCAGTGGATCATCGTCAAAGCTGATACACACTTCTGTGATGCTATTGAACAAAATGGCATCATCTACGCGATCGACAAAGCAGATGGCACCACGTATTGCTAGGATGGCGCGTGTAAGTTGTTTCTGTCTAATGTTAATGATGACGCCATGACACTATTTGAACTTTTTGTGATGATTGACATATCCCTGTTTTAGCAGAATTTGAGTAGAACTATGGCAATGTATTAGAGACGCCGTAAATCAGCGATATTTGGAATGAGTTAATTCATGCGATTGTGACCATGTCATTACAGCCAATTTGTACCCCTGAATAATCAAACGGTTAGGAAGATATTGATATTCTCCTTATTTTATAGTAATCTATATACCACTAAATATGAGTGTGTATCAATGGCCATGTTAGTTTCCTCATTTTCATGATGTAGAAATAGGCATCACACTGTTGGTTTCATCTAACCATACATTAGGGAAGTAAATGTGCATATGGAGAACTCTATATTCGGAAGTAATGAAATCCTGTAATGCTTACCATGTGTACATACCTATGTTCGCCCTTCAGCAATCAATGGCTAGAATAATATACTCACAAAAATTTTGCCCACAGAACATGAGTATATAACAATGCATGGTCTGTTAGTTTCCTTGAAGAATTTGATTGTGAGGACAGAACATGATTACATAACATGCATGACATGGTAGTTTCCTGTGAAGAATCGATTGTGAGATAACATGTGTATAACCATGCATGGCACTTCTATATTTTCGAACCCATTATACATTTCCCTGTATTTTCCTCCCAGTTCCAACAGGGACATATCACTGCTGTTTCTTGCATTATCGTACTCATACTCTGAACAATGCTGATCTTACATTAATGTGACGCCCCCGATTCAATCGTACACTAATCATGCACGCAAACGTGTACGATCAAGATCAGGGACTCACGGGAAGATATCACAACACAACTCTAAAACATAAATAAGTCATACAAGCATCATAATACAAGCCAGGGGCCTCGAGGGCTCGAATACAAGTGCTCGATCATAGACGAGTCAGCAGAAGCAACAATATCTGAGTACAGACATAAGTTAAACAAGTTTGTCTTAAGAAGGCTAGCACAAACTGGGATACAGATCGAAAGAGGCACACGCCTCCTGCCTGGGATCCTCCTAACTACTCCTGGTCGTCATCAGCGGACTGCACGTAGTAGTAGGCACCTCCAGTGTAGTAAGAGTCGTCGTCGACGGTGGCGTCTGGCTCCTGGGCTCCAGCATCTGGTTGCGACAACCAGGTAGAAAGGAACGGGGGGGAAAGAGGAAGGAAAGCAACCGTGAGTACTCATCCAAAGTACTCGCAAGCAAGGAGCTACACTACATATGCATGGGTATATGTGTAAAGGGCCATATCGGTGGACTGAACTGCAGAATGCCAGAATAAGGGGGGATAGCTAGTCCTGTCGAAGACTACGCTTCTGGCAGCCTCCATCTTGCAGCATGTAGAAGAGAGTAGATTGAAGTCCTCCAAGTAGCATCGCATAGCATAATCCTACCCGGCGATCCCCTCCTCGTCGCCCTGTTAGAGAGCGATCACCGGGTTGTATCTGGCACTTGGAAGGGTGTGTTTTATTAAGTATCCGGTTCTAGTTGTCATAAGGTCAAGGTACAACTCCGGGTCGTCCTTTTACCGAGGGACACGGCTATTCGAATAGATAAACTTCCCTGCAGGGGTGCACCACATGACCCAACACGCTCGATCCCATTTGGCCGGACACACTTTTCTGGGTCATGCCCGGCCGAGGAAGATCAACACGTCGCAGCCCCACCTAGGCACAACAGAGAGGTCAGCACGCCGGTCTAAATCCTATGCGCGCAGGGGTCTAGGTCCATCGCCCATTGCACACCTGCACATTGCGTACGCGGCCGGAAGCAGACCTAGGCCCCTTAATACAAGTGCGAGCTTATGGTCCAATGCAACGCGCGCCGCTCGGCCGCTGACGTCACGAAGGCTTCGGCTGATACCACAACGTCGAGTGCCCATAACTGTTCCCGCATAGTTGGTTAGTGCGATAGACCAAATGGCCAGACTCAGATCAAATACCAAGAACTCGTTAAGCGTGTTATTTTGAAGTAACCGCGGACGCCGTCCAGGGCCAGGCCCACCTCTCGCCTAGGTGGTCTCAACCTGCCCTGTCGCTCCGCCACAAGATCCACTCGTGGGTACTCCTACGAGCCGACCCGACTTTAGTCACCACAGTATCATGTATAGAGTATATAAGTATATACCCGTGATCACCGCCCAAGTGATCACGGCCCAATAGTATAGCACAGCAGACGGACAAGAATGTAGGGTCACTGATGGAAAACTAGCATCCTATACTAAGCATGTAGGATTGCAGGTAAAGGTAACAACAGTAGTAGCAAGGACAGGCTATGCATCAGGATAGGATTAACGGAAAGCAGTAACATGCTACACTACTCTAATGCAAGCAGTATAGAGAAGAATAGGCAATATCTGGTGATCAAGGGGGGCTTGCCTGATTGCTCTGGTAAGGAGGGGTCGTCAACAGCGTAGTCGGTCGGGGCACCAGCAGCGGCGTCGGTCTCGTAGTCTACCGGAGACAAGAGGGGGAAGAAACAATGAATACAATGCAAACAGATGCATAACGATGCATGACATGACAAAGCGTGAGGCTAGGTGTTCCCAAACGCGGTACCAGGTGATACCGGCGAAGGGGGGAAACATCCGGGAAAGTATTCCTGATGTTTCGCGTTTTCGGACAGATGGAACGGAGGTGAAATGTTGCAGGTTCACTATGCTAGGGACGTGTGGTGAATGAACGGGCTGCGTATCCGGATTTGTCTCGTCGTTCTGAGCAACTTTCATGTAGAAAGTATTTTCATCCGAGTTACGGATTATTTTATATGATTTTCTAAAGATTTAATCATTTTCTGATTTTAATTATTTATTTAAATACAACATTATCCAGAACAGTGCATGATGACGCAGGCATGACATCAGCGTGATGTCAGCAGGTCAACTGGTCAGTTGACCAGTCAAATTAGACAGGTGGGTCCATTGGGACCTACATGTCATTGTCACGGGCACTAACAGGAGGGTTTAGACTAACTAAATGGGTTAATTAGCGGGTGGGGCCTAGTAGTCAGTGAGAGATTAAGATTTTAATTAACTAATTTAATTAATTAACAATTTATCTATTCAATTTTATTCGTTTATGGCATGGGCCCCGCATGTCAATGCCACTGGGCTACCCAGTCAGCACGTTGACTCGGTCAACCCAGTCAACGGGGCCCCCATGGCCCACTGGCAGTGACCCAGCGGTGGGGCCCGCCTAGCCACGTCGGCGGATGGCGCCGGAACGACGCCGACGAGGCAAAACGCGGCAGCATGGCTCGGGAGGTGGCCGGAAAACACCTACAGGGCACCGTTCGTGGAGTTTTTGGGCGCGTTCGAAAGCTACGGCTGCGCCGCGTCCAACGGTGGTGGTTGTGGCGGCAGGGGTGACCGAAATCGAGCGCGGGGAGCTCATCGGCGGACGACCGGAGTCGGACGCGAGAGGAAACGGCGACGCAGCACGCTAGCGAGCGAACTGAGAGGCTAGGCGAGACATGCGTTAGGTGGTGAATGCAACGGGCGCTGGCCCGTGACCATTTGGTCACCGGAGGCATGCCGGTGACGAGCGCAGGCGGCAGCACGTTCGGGCGCTCAACGAGCTAGGGCATAGGGGCCATAAGGAAGCGCGTGCACGGGTGCGTTCAGTCCCTGGATGCGCCAGGAACACGATGCCGTGCTCAGGCGAACACGACGGAGAGCATGGCCACGGCGGCGAGGCGATCCGCGGCGAAGGGCTCTCGGCGACGGCGACGAGGTAGCTACGGTGCGCGAGGGGCTTAACGAGGAGGAGCAGGAGGCGGGGGAGCTCACCGTGCAGCACGCAAGATGGCCCGTGGTGGTTTAGTAGCAGCAGGGGGCGTCGCCGGAGTTGGTGAAGAACGGCGGCGACCGGAGATGTGGAAGAAGGGGGCGTTGCAGCAGCGCCTCCGAGCTCCAGCTGCGGCCACCGGTCGACGAGGAAGACGATGGCGGAGACGACGGACATGCTGGCGAGGCGAGGCGATGGCTGTGGCCGCGCGTTTCATGGTGGCGGGGCCATGGCAGCATTCGGACGCGGTGGGGAACGAAGGGGAGAGGGAGGTGGATCTGAGGGGGGAGGCGCAGAGGCCGAGAGGGAGAGCGGGGGCGAGTGGGAGGCGGGATCGACGAGGCAGGGGGCGTGGCGGCCTTATCCTCGACGCCGGCGAGGGGGTCCGGCGGGGACGCGCCCCTGTTCCGACCCTGGTCGGGGGAACAGGGAAGGGGAGGGAGCGACCGAGGGAGGCGGCTGGGACGGCCGGATGGGCCGGCCTGGCTGCGAGCTGGGCCGTCTGGTCCAGGGGGTCCTTTTCTCTTTTTTTCTCTTTCGTCATCTGCTTTTGTATTTTCTTTTCTTTATTTTTCTTTTCTATTTTATTTCACTTTAAAATACTTAGGCACTTTCTAAAAAAATGTTTTCTCCACAATAATTACCAGTGCAGTATTTGGCACCCACCGAACATTTTTGTTTTGACTTTTGAAAACTTTGGGTGTTTGTCACTAATTCATTTTTTTGAATTTGAAATGTTTTGATCTAACACTTGATTAGCAACAGTAACAGAGATGACATGGCATCATCAGGAGAGTTTTACTGTAGCCTAATTATCCGGGCGTTACAATTAACAATGCATGTCCTTTTTGATATGATGCAGTGTCCCTACAGTTACTGCCCTTTGTAATCACACCACCTTTGCCAAATTAGGGAAGCACAGCTGGTTCCTCGCTCGATCAGACGACGGCAAAAGACTGATGATCATTTGGACAAATGAGCCGGAAAAGTTATATTGCAAAAACCCCACTGTATGCAAGCATCGTGAAATACGTGAGTATCCGGACAGTGGCTGTTACGTCTATGAGCAGGATACCAGCTTGTTGGGGCCTTCGGGATTTTTGAGTTGGAGGCAGGTAAACAGCCTTGGTTCACACTCTCTATTTCTCGGACTCAATTATCCGATTAACCAGGAGATCACTGTTGGCAAGGACCTTGATGGAAGAGAGGCTCTGTTTGCTATGGAAAACTGTGTCTACACGGCGAGCACTAGGAGTTCGGGAGCAAACTCCCCTGATTGTCAACAATACAACCTACAGCCAAAACAAGTTGAGAATGACAAAGGCATCTGGATTAACTTTGATCCTTGGATGTGTCGAGTCCGACAGGCAGTGATGTGGTTCAAGCCTTCAGGTTGATAGGTAACTGGGCTGTTGCGTCGAAAGGGTGGAGTACTGGTGTCTCCGGATCACTGGTGGCTGAACCGGGGCTGCAAATTATGATGGTGTTGGATCATCCCTCTTTGAATGACTTGTTGTCTTTGCTGCTTGTTCTGGACGGGTAGTTCTCTCTTTTGTTATGCATATTCCTTGTCATTTGGTCATCCTCGTCTATGTCACTCTTACTATGTAATAGTTGCCTCTATTTAGAATGTCATTCTCGTCTGGATCACGAGAGTCTGAGCGCTGCAGATGGGTGCATTTTGGTGGTGTAGCAAGACTTCTTATGAACTATCATGTCTTGCTGTCTATGTCAGTAGTATTCACTAGTCAGTGTTTGAATGATGTATATATCGTTGTTTCGAACTTTTTATTGTCTCAAACTGCTGGTGGGCTAAATGAGGGCATCATCATTCTCGAGTGTTCAGAGTATATCTCCTTTTTCAAGTTATAATTTGAGCTCAGTGTCTTTTCGATGATGTACACTTGTTTGGGCCAGTGAGGTGTCGTTGAATATGGGCCAAGTAGTAACGCAATGCCAAATAGGTCAATTATGAATCTCAGGCCGGGCTCTCAAAAGATCCTAAAAAAAGACCGGGCTCTCAAAAAAAGAAAGAATATGGACTCTTAGGCCGATATGTGGGCGCCACCGGTGTTGTCGTGCGCTTGCGCGCCGAGAGCATATTGGCCCGTGTTCGAAATTCATGCTACCTTTTCATCCCCAATCTCCCGCCCCTCCCCCACCTCTGGAATATCGATTCCTACTCCAGTTCCCCCAAATCCCCCTCCTGTACTCCCTGTACTCAAGCGCACTATCATGTCGCCGGTCAATGCGGATCTCCGAGCCAGAGATCCTGAGGTCCGTCTTGCCTTCGGGCGCTGCGTGTTGTCGCTCAACAGTGGCATGGCAGCGCTTGATGACCAGTTTGCCGGCAAAGTGCTGATGGTAACCATCAACGGCGACTGGCCTCCCGTCTCGCCGGATGACCTTGTCAAAGCTCTTGGCATTGCGCATGACATCCAAATAAGTGACTTGCTCGTCGCAGTCTGTCCACCACCGGTTGATTTCTTCGTCAGGTTCCGGACAACTTTCGACTGCAGTCGTGTGTTCGAATCTTCCCGGCGTTTGTTCCGCGATGGCGCGCTGGTGAGCTTTGATCGATGGCACCCAGGATGGGGCTCGGTGCCCTCTGAGCTTGAGTTTTTAACAAAGCTTACCTTCCACGGCATGCCTCGACGTGCTTGGAACAGCGAGTCCATGAATGAGCTTATCAACGACCTTGGAGGTGAGTGTCGGTGTCAAAACCGGTGGATCTCGGGTAGGGGGTTCCGAACTGTGCGTCTAAGGCGGATGGTAACAGGAGGCGGGGGACACAATGTTTACCCAGGTTCGGGCCCTCTCGATGGAGGTAATACCCTACTTCCTGCTTGATTGATCTTGATGATATGAGTATTACAAGAGTTGATCTACCACGAGATCGTAGAGGCTAAACCCTAGAAGCTAGCCTATGGTATGATTGTTGTTGTCCTATGGACTAAACCCTCCGGTTTATATAGACACCGGAGGGGGCTAGGGTTACACATAGTCGGTTACAAGGGAGGAGATCTACATATCCGTATTGCCAAGCTTGCCTTCCACGCCAAGGAGAGTCCCATCCGGACACGGGACGAAGTTTTCAATCTTGTATCTTCATAGTCCAACAGTCCGACCAAAGGATATAGTCCGGCTGTCCGAGGACCCCCTAATCCAGGACTCCCTCAGTAGCCCCTGAACCAGGCTTCAATGACGATGAGTCCGGCGCGCAGATTGTCTTCGGCATTGCAAGGCGGGTTCCTCCTCCGAATACTCCATAGAAGATTTTGAACACAAGGATAGTGTCCGGCTCTGCAAAACAAATTCCACATACCACCATAGAGAGAATAATATTTCCACAAATCTAATCTGCTGATGCATTTTGCAGCATGACATCACACCACGGCCCGGTCATTATTCGAACCATTTTTCACAACCAGCCACTACACATATTGCGAGGCGGTTTCCTTGGCACATCTTGTCGAAGCAGAGATCGTGTCCCCTTATCACGGGATTCTCATCAACATGGGTATGGGTAACCCAACCGCGCCATCAATTACGGCGCTTGGGAAATAAGCAAGTTTACCAGGTAGGTGGGGAGGCGCATAGCTTCTTCCGCCCTTATAAAGGGACAAGGATTCACCTTTTTCACCCACGGCTTCTTCCTCCTTGCTCATCCATTCTTGCGCACTCGAGTTCCAGCGCCCAAGTTCGCATTTTTCTCCTCAAACCACTCCAAGCATGTCCGGAGCGGGAGGCAAGTGGATCGTCTCCTCCGTTACGGAGGAGAACATCACAAAGCTGCGGGGAGCCGGATATCTGGCCGCGGATATCGCGCATCGGCTGCCAGATGCGGGGCAGATCATCCCTACTCCAGAACCCCATGAGAGGGTGGTTTTCCTTACCCACTTCATCCGCGGACTGGGATTTCCCTTCCACCCGTTTGTCTGCGGGTGCATGTTCTACTACGGGCTAGACTTTCACGATCTGGCCCCCAATTTCATCCTCAACATCTCGGCGTTTACTGTCGTGTGCGAGGCCTTCCTCCGCATCAAGCCCCACTTCGGCCTGTGGCTAAAGACCAATGTTAAACCAAAGGTGGTGGTCGGCCAGCAAGCGGGGTGCGGAGGCGCCATGGTGGGCAAAATGCCCAACGTCACCTGGCTCGAAGGCTCCTATGTGGAGACCATAAAGGGGTGGCAATCGGGGTGGTTCTACATCACCGAGCCGCGCAACACCAACTGGGTGGCGGCCCCCAAATTTTGATCCGGAATCCCCATGCGGCTCACCTCCTGGAAAGAGAAGGGCCTGTCCTGGGGTTCCCCGATAGAGCTGACCGGACTCCAGACATGCATCAAAAACATGATGAGCAAGAAAATCAAGCTCGTCAACGTGGTCCAAGTCATGCTCTTCCGCTGAATCCTCCCGTGTCAAAGACGGGCATTCAATTTGTGGGAGTTCGACCCGGCTGAGCACCAGATGCTGCGAGAGCTCTTCGACACGACGCACAAGGATGTCTGGAAGGTGCTGTTCAAGGGCGCCGAGGTACCTCCTCCCCTTACCGAGGACCGCGGACTCAGCGCAAAGCGCCCTGCTAATCCGGTAAGTCTTTTATATCTCATAAGATGTTCATTTCCTCAGTATAACCATGCGCGAGATCTAAGCCTCCACGCCATTTAACAGGACTGGGTAGCAACAGTGGAGCGGATCGATTGTCCGGCTCCCCTGCCCGAAGATCTAGCAGATGTTCTCCTAACGAAGATGCTGGTTCCGGCACCTTATGAGGTGCCAGAGAAGAAGGCCACGGGGACCAGGAAGGGTCTCCAGCGCAAGGTTATATCGGACTCATCGTCCGAAAGCACCGAGGCGCACTCCTCCCATGAAAACGAGGAGGAGGAAGAGGAAAGTTCTCCCCCCCCCAGCCGGGGAAGACAAGAAAAGGAAGGCCGCCCCGTCCGGGGCGGCCGAAGGGTCCAAGAAGGGAATAACCCTCCTTCCGGACCACTCCACCACCGCCGCCTTCAGTGAAGAGGAGTGGTTGCCCAGGGAGAAGCCCCTGGCGAAGTCGTAAGTATCCGGATACCATAATAGTTTTGGTATGTTTCATTTTATTGCTCCTTATCATGCCGAACATGATCATGCAGTCCCTCCAAGGCCCATATTGACGTATCCTCTTCGGATAGGTCTTTGGATCCGTTGGCGATGAATAGCGATTCACTCCCGACCGCCACCTCCCCCCGCCCTACGGACGACGCCGAGGTGTTGTCTCGAAGGGTAGTAGCTCAAGGGGAGATAGTCTTGGAGGCGCCCCAAGACGACATCCCGGACACCGGGCGCATGGGGAACAAGACTCCCAAGGGCTCCACTGGCGGGGCCAACAAGTTTGGCCCCCAGCCGAATACTGTGCCGGAACCTCCAGTGGTTCCGGACTCCGTCGGGCGACCCCCCGCTAAGGGGGGCGAGCCGTCTATGCCGATGACCTCTGTCTATCCAGAGGCATCGGATAACTTGCTGGAAGCGCTTCGCGGCGCTTCCATTGATGAAGAGCACCGTACTATCATGAGTGCGGTGGTCAAGAAGGTTCAGTCCGCCAAAAGCGGACTGACTGAAGCCTGTGCCAGCCTCCTAACAGGCTTTGAGGTAAGTAATCAAATTATAAGAAAATATTATGTCATAGACAGTAGCCCCTGATGCTCTGTTTGGCATTCGCGAAGAAAAGCCGAATAGAGGATCAAATAATAATCGCAGGAGTCTAATCATAATATGTCTATGTGCATATGCAGGCTTCACTGCTGGCCGCTACCGCACGTACTGCGGAGGTCGCTGCACTGAAGCGGGACCTTGAGCGGTCCAAGGAAGAGCTCGGCCTTACCAAGAGGCAGCTCGAAGAGAACAAAGGTAAGTGATACCCCGTCTGTATATTGATAAGAAAAAATAAGGGTGGTTTCTTAGATCATAGGATCGTCATGAATTTTGCTAGGGGCCACGACCGAAGTGGCGACCCTGAAGAAGGCGCTGTCCGAGGCCGAGGACAAGGTGGCCAAGGAGCGCATCGAGCGAGAGAAACAAGAGGCCCGAGTAGGCGAGGTGCAGCAAGAGCTCCGGGCCCTCGTCAAGAAGCATGAGTCCTTGGAGCGTGACTCTAAGACGCAAGGGTCCGAGCTTGCGAAGGCCATCGAAAGGGCACAACATGCCAAGGCCGAAGCCCAAAAGGCCCTCCAGGAAATTGAGGCAGTTAAGAAGATAGCGGCGGGTAAGGCATTCATTATGCAAAGCAAGCATGTGAAAGAAAATTTCCTTTTACTTACCCGAGTTCGGAGTTCTCCAGGAGCGTTCGCAGATCTACCCCGCAGTGTGTCAGATGCCGCGGAGTTCTACCGGGCCGAGGAGGAGAGCTCGACGGAGAAGTTATTCTAGTCTCAGTATACTGGGACCAAACACCCCATGCCCTTGAGCGACCAGCTGAAGCAACTGGTCAAGCTCCACAAGGCGGCCGAACAGGCCATGAAGGGTCTTATAGTCCAGATGTGGCCTGGCGATCCCCTGCCTGATAGCTACTTCGGCCTGGTAAGGCGGCTTGTGAATGTCTGCCCACGGCTTGAAGTCATAAAGCGGTCCGTCTGCATCAAGGGTGCGTGCAGGGCTTTTGCCCGGGCAAAGGTGCACTGGGCGAAGCTGGACGCCGAGAAGCTGGTGAAGGAGGGGCCGCCGGAAGCCAAGGAGCATCGCCACCCCGAAATGTATTATAACAGTGTCCTGAAGGGTTCTCGCCTTGTGGCGGAGGAATGTGCTAAGGATGTAATATTCGAATGAATGTACTCATGTGATCCTGTAATATGAAACGAGTTCATTTGCGCTATGCAACGCTTGTGAATTTAAAATATTACCTTCTGTGCGGTCGTTTATAAAATCTGAGAGTTGGCCAGTCGTCGGCTTCTGCCCCCATGTAACTAGTACTGAGGTGTTCGGGATAAACCTGATCACTCTTTATCCCAATTTCGGGTCCTTCGAGGGAGGTGTTCAGCACAACGAACCAGGCAATCGGACTATAAGTCTTTATCACTCTCACTTAGCCATAGAAGTCTACAATTTTAAATTTTGGCGAAGCCCCTAGTATTCGGAAGGCCGAATTTGGGGCGCTATATACGCCTAAGTAGGGCAAGGCCGACTCCTCGCCCGAAGCGGAAAAAGTCTTTAAGGACTTGAGACCTCTCGAACAGCGACCAGCTCTCGCCTTATCATGACAGTCAGTTTCGGCTTTCTCTACTGAGGTGCTCGTCCGGAAGAACCGGGACACAATCGCAGTAGTTCTCCCAGCGCTACCTTAGCCGATATTGCGGAACGTAAGGTACCAAAACATGGGAGCCGGGCAAACCCAACTATTGACCCAAGACATGATTCGGAGCTGATGCATATAATGCTATAAGTTCGGGGTGCCGCACTGTCGAAAGTGTTCGGACTTCTCACGCCGTATTATGGGGTATACTGAAGCCCCTGGCGTACTGGTCGTACCAGAATGTACGGGTGCAATTTGTAAATAAACAGACAAGGAAAAAGGGAAGGGTAATGCAATAATAGACTAATGCTATGCATTGTTATTTAAATAATACGTCGAAGCATACTGATACAAGTAGTGCAATAAGCAAAAAATAGGACTATTTGACATGTCCTATCCAAGGGCAAGCTGCGTATGGGTATTTAAAACGGGTACTTCGATTGTTATCAGAGACCACCTGGAGATTCCCTTGTACGTCTTAGCTTCTTGCCTCCTTGGTTGTTCCTTCCCGTAATGTCTCCAGCAATCAGACTGCCGAAAAGGGCTTCCAGAGAGTAAGGTCCTGAAAGAGAGAAAATGATAAAGGTATACAGCCCTTGGGGCGGTTGAGCCGCATTGTGGGTCGTGCCCTGGTCGTACCCCCGCCTATGCCCATGGTATTTTTAGTGCGTAATTATGTATGCGCGGCACAGATTTCGTCGCTTGACTGGGACTAGGACGGTGGCCGAATTGCTAGGCGAGCTCTGAACGTGCCAGGCAATCGTGTTGCAGGTTACTCTGGACTCGCTTGAAGGTGTCCGGGGGCTTTATCGCCGAATTGATGGTTTGCCTTAAAAGGATGCTTTGTGCTTCTGCTGCGAGGGCCACAGTGTGTTCCTCCATGCAAAGCGAGCGTTATATGTTTCCATTGACTGTTATAACCCCGCGAGGTCCTGACATTTTGAGCTTGAGGTATGCATAATGCGGTACCGCATTGAATCTAGCAAATGCGGTTCGCCCAAGCAGTGCGTGATAGCCACTGCGAAACGGGACGATATCGAAGATTAACTCCTCGCTTCGGAAGTTGTCCGGAGATCCGAAGACCACTTCCAGTGTGATTGAGCTCGTGCAATGGGCCTCTACACCTGGGATGACACCTTTAAAGGTGGTTTTAGTGGGTTTGATCCTTAAGGGGTCTATACCCATTTTGCGCACTGTATCCTGATAGAGCAGGTTCAGGCTGCTGCCACCGTCCATAAGGACTCGAGTGAGGTGAAATTCGTCGATGATGGGGTCAAGGACCAATGCGGCAGATCCGCCATGACGGATACTAGTGGGGTGGTCCCTGCGATCGAAGGTGATCGGACAAGAGGACCATGGGTTGAACTTTGGGGCGACTGGCTCCATCGCATAGACGTCCCTTAGTGCATGCTTCCGTTCCCTCCTGGGAATGTGGGTTGCGTATATCATGTTCACCGTTTTCACTTGTGGAGGGAACCTCTTCTGTCCTCTTGTGTTCGGCGGCCGAAGCTCCTCCTCGTCGTCGCTATGCAGCCCCTTGTCCTTGTTTTCGGCGTTCAACTTGCCGGCCTGCTTGAACACCCAGCATTCTCTGTTGGTGTGATTGGCTGGCTTACGGTGGTGCCGTGAATTTGACACGAGCGATCGAGTATGCGGTCCAAACTGGACGGGCCCGGATTACTTCTTTTGAACGGCTTTTTCCGCTGACCGGATTTAGAGCCACTGAATCCGGCATTGACTGTCGTGTCTTCGGCGGTGTCGCCGTTGTTGCGGCACTTGTGTCTGTTACGACGTGGCCTGACGTTAGTATCCTTTGTATCTGAAGTGCCATGACTTCTTGATGTGTTGTTGCTGCGAGCCAGCCAGCTGTCTTCGCCCGCGCAAAAGCGGGTCATGAGCGTCGTGAGGGCTGCCATAGACTTCGGCTTCTCCTGGCCGAGGTGCCGGGCGAGCCACTCGTCACGGTTGTTATGCCTAAATGCCGCTAAGGGCTCTGCATCCGGACAGTCGACAATTTGGTTTTTCTTAGTTAGGAACCGGGTCCAGAATTGCCTGGCCGATTCTCCTGGCTGCTGAGTTATATGGCTCAAGTCATCAGCATCCGGTGGTCGCACATAAGTGCCCTGGAAGTTGTCAAGGAATGCATCTTCCAAATCCTCCCAACTGCCAATGGAGTCTGCAGGCAAGCTATTCAGCCAATGATGTCGTGGATTTGTCACGGAGATGTCCTAGCGTGAGGACTTAGTCGTGAGGCCAACGCATCTATGTGGTAGCTTGAGAGGGGTTGAGCGGAATCAAGAGACGCAACACAAGACAAGGGTTTAGACAGCTTCGGGCCCCGGGAAGCATCATCCGGTAATAACCCTACATGCTGTTTGAGGCTAGGTCTCATTATCATCCCGAGGGAGTCGCCGGTAAACCGGCTCTTTTTGTCTAGCCCTAGAGATTGTTTCTTCTTCTTGCTTGTCCCTCTTTGGGGAGCCCTGCCCCTCCTTATATATGTTGAAGGGGTGGGTTACATGTGGAGTCCTATTAGGATTAGGACTAGTCTATCTCTAATACAAACCGGGTACAAGTCCAGGTCTTAACTCCTTGTAAGACAAATATTCCTCACGCCTTTCCTTGTAAACCGGCCCACCATAGTATGAATCGGCCTTCATGAACCGCCCGTTGGGCCACCGGGTCTTGTCGCTCCTCTGACCCGCCTGCCGGATTACCAATGAATCGTAAACCGCCAAGTCCAAACGGGTCGCCAGTGAATCGTCAATTCTCAACCGAGTCTCAAGTAAACTGCCAAGTCCGGCCGGGTTATACTTCCGGCTGGTTTACGCCGCGGGGTATATCCCCGACATTAGCCCCCAGTTTAATTTGGATTTATCCATGTTAAACTGATCCTGTAAAACAAACACAAGGACAAATTTGACAGATTATGCTCCGGGTTAAGAATTCTTGTAAACCGGCATCTGATCATCCTTAAGTCCTTGTCATTTCCTCCTTCTAGAAAATCCGGGTCAACAAGCCAGCTTCATACTCAATTTGCTGACATTGGTTTCTCACAGAGAAATATTGTGAAGAATAATCCACTTGAGTCGGCTTCCAAAGCGCCGGTTTAAGAAATATGGGTCTTGAAATACTCATCTGATATTCAGCCGGTTTGAAGATGTAAAACTTGTCGGTTTAATATTACCAAAATTACCGGTTTGTAAATATGGATGGCACCGAGTCATAATTGTTACCGACGCCGGGTCATAATTGTTGCAGACACCGGGTCAATCTGGTTTGCTCAGAACTGAGAATTTGAAGATTTTTCTCCCTTATATCCATATTACCTGTAGCCCCCAAGTCTTGAGCAGAACAAAGTGATGGCTTAAGACTTGTTTCCATATAATTACTGCCACTTTGAAGAAATCCATGTTGTTCATCTCAGCCACTATTAAAAACTGAATACTCCATATATGTAGCCCCCAAGTGCCGGGTCATTATGCAATAATGAGCAGGGACTTTATAAATATGATCATGTAGATTTGAACAATAACGTGTAGCCCCCAAGGGCCGGCTCAGTAAGATAATATTGAGCTGGTACTTTATATATACTTCTTTGAAAAGAACATCATATAATGTAACCCCCACCATGGGGCTTGAACCCACGTCCACAAGGTTAAGAGCTTTGTGCTTTACCAACTGAGCAATGGACCTTTCAATATAATGGTTTTAAGACTTGTGTACCTTGAATTGTTGACAGGAGCAATTGGTAGCCCCCAAGGGCCGGCTCATTATAATGTGATGAGTCGGGTCTTCAATAAGGCCAATAAAAAATGACTTTGCATTAGCCCCCAAGTGTCATGGTGCATGCTTGCAGCGACATGAGACTTGCATGTAATCTCAATTTGAATAATGTAGCCCCCAAGTGTCGGGTCGTAAGCCTGCAGCGACTCGGGACTATTCCTTCCATTGTAGAATAAATTATATCCTTTGATAAAATAATAGCCATTGCGCTAAAGCGACTTTGAAAACCTCAATAATACCGGTTATTAATAACCATAATAAAATCCAGCCATGTTGGCTATTCAAGGTAATATAATCCGGTATGAAAACCTTATTCATTCAATATCATAATGAAAATTCAGCCAAGTTTGGCTATTTGAATAATATAACCCAATGATTTATAAGCGCATGATTCCAATGGCGCAATCCAAATATATACTGGCGACCTATAGTCCAAAGCCAGGCTGGTTTAATAAACACCAGATAATTTCTCATCATATACTGGCAACTTATCGTCTTAAAGCCAGGCCGGTTTAATAAACACCGGATAATTTATCATCATACTGGCGACATATAGTCGAAAGCCAGGCCGGGTTAATAAACGCCGATGATTTATAATCATGCTTTATTCAACCTGTTTCTGCATACAACAAGTTTAAAGTGTCCTCGCGGTTTACCGTCGGACGGGTCATAATGCCGACATTGAATCACATCGTTGGTTTACCAACTTTTTGTAGTAAGGGTGATAACCCCAATCTTGAGTACTGATAACTCCTTCCATATTGTGCCGGTTTATGAAAAAACCGTGCCGGGTTGTGATAAACACCGGATTAACCATATATAATACCGGCGACTTGTAGTCAAAACCAGACCGGGTTGATAATCTCCGGAATATGACTGATTATATACTGACAACTTGTTGTTGGAAGTCAAGCCGGGTTAATGAACACCGGTTTAAAAACATCACAAATCTTATCAAAAGAAAGAGAAACTTAGCACAAGGCAAATAAAACCGTTGTAGTCGAGGCTTTTCACGGGCTGCCAGGCCCTAAATTCGACAGCAAAGAATCCCCAAGCAACATTGTGAGCTGTGCTCAGTGGGTGCCTATGTTTGAGCTGTTGTTTTACAACACTCTCTTTGGCCCCGTATTGATGTGGCTTTGAGCCGATCAAGAGGTGTGACTGTGGTTCGGATACGACCAAGCCCCCAAGTGATGCTGTGGCATTGCGCCGATCAAGAGGTGTAGCTATGGTTCGGGTACGATCAAGCCCCCAAGTGATGCTGTGGCATTGCGCCGATCAAGAGGTGTAGCTATGGTTCGGATACGACCAAGCCCCCAAGTGATGCTGTGGCATTGCGCCGATCAAGAGGTGTGGCTATGGTTCGGATACGACCAAGCCCCCAAGTGATGTTGTGGCATTGCGCCGATCAAGAGGTGTGGCTATGGTTCGGATACGACCAAGCCCCCAAGTGATGCTGTGGCATTGCGCCGATCAAGAGGTGTAGCTATGGTTCGGATATGACCAAGCCCCCAAGTGATGTTGTGGCATTGCACCGATCAAGAGGTGTAGCTATGGTTCGGATACGACCAAGCCCCCAAGTGATCAATAATATGATAAGCCAATAAGGCATGATACCCATGTTTGAACTGCGCATCATGGCAGCAGGTCCTCTTTGGCACCCTTTAGCTTTTTGCAAGAGATAAATCCTTCTTGAACCGGGATTTTGAACCGGATATTGAGAGCTTCAAAGCTTTGGGAGACATCTTTACCTTGAACCGGATTTTAAACCGGAATCTTCATTTTCAGCCGGAAATTTTCTGACGGCCTTTAAACTCGAACTTGCGAGAAGTTAATTCCTTTTTGAACCTGACATTTTCAAACCGGATTTGAGAGCTTCAGAGCTTTGTGGGAGAACAGATTTCCCTTGAACCGGATTGTAAACCGGATATTTGAGAGCTTCAGTGAGACTGACTTCCCTTGAGCCGGATTTTAAACCGGAATCCTTTCTGATAACCCGGAACTTCTTCATTGAGCCGGGATCTTGTAACTGTCATATACTTTCTAAGCCGGAAATTTTTTGACGGCCTTTAAATTTTCATCAATATAACAGTAGCCTCCGGGACCGGGTTGTCTTTTCCTCCATCCTCCTCGGGTTCTTAAATTTGCTGAAACTGGCAAGATTTGCTGAGTCATGTCATCATAGCCCCCGAGTCTCAAGGCGACTTGAGGAGTTGGCTTGAGATTCTCCATATTTGACCGTGATATAAACTGACATAAGTTGTATATTATTGGTGTTGATAGCACGATGTGAATCCACAGAAGGTTGAGGTGACTGCGGCGGGTTATAAATGATCCCGTATGAGCCGTGTCAGCAACTCGGCCAATGGTTCCTTCCAACTGGCTATTTGAAGTTAACCAAACTGTAGTGGCGGCGACTTGTGCGCCTGCCCATTGGGCCACCCATTGCAGACGGCGGTTGATAGTATATGATAATTTGCCTCCATTTTGTTTGAAAGAAAACCGGGCTACCCAAGCTGTGACTTGCTCATACTCAATAAACAGCTCATGCAGACAGGTGCGGCCCGGCATGTTGATGTAGACCAGGCCGCGAAAGACGGACGGTAAAGACGACCGCAACATCTGAGGCGGCACAGACAGATGAACCGGCCGTGGCGTTGTAAGCCGGTGCGGACGGGTAAGTTGTCCTCCTTGTTGTAAGCCGGCGTGGTCGCGAGAGACGGCCACGGCGTTGTAAGCCGGTGCGGTCGCGAGAGACGGCCACGGCGTTGTAAGCCGGTGCGGACGGGCGAGTTAATTGTATTGTGTTGATGTAGCGGGAGCGGCGACTTGCGCACGTATCCGTCAAGCAGCATGGCACTGACAAGCGCTAGCATAAAAATAATGCTGGCCCCTTTTGCGACACCCCTTGTAATTAATAATGGTACTGCGAGAAAATACCACGGACCAAGTAATTGTTCTCAAATAATTTATATATGCTGATAAAATATAAAAAAGATAGCACCTGGTGATTTTGTCGAATGAGCGCAGACGCTGTCAATACATAATGCTGGACGGTGTCGACAGAAAATAGATGACATACTGCTGTCATAATACTTGTAGTACTGTTCCAGGCCTCCACGTGGGTAGTAATCCACCAATAAGTAATCAAATCAGCCTTGACGTAATTGATCCAGTACTAGTGTACTTTCCTTTGTGTCTTTGGGATTTAATCCAGCATCTTGACTGCCATCGACCTGCTGTAAACTTAAGAATAGTACTTGTCCATTGAGATTCCTGCTCCATTATTGTCGGCAGACTAGTCTTCGAATCATCATGCATGCATGCACTGCTCCATTCCTACGGCTGAACCCCCAATTTTCTTTTGTTTTGTACTGGCGAGACACGACCACATCAGCAGGGGACGCCTTGGCAAAGCGGAGATGAGTCACGGGCTCACAGCAGAAGAAACGGCGGGAGCGGCCGCACGGGGCATCTCAAGGCAGAGACGGCTCACGCGACAGCAAAGGAGGAGTCCGACCCCGGACGGAGCAGTGCGAGGGGCCGAGGTGTGGCCGTTTGGCGAGGCAGACAGGGTGTGCGGCCGCAGTGGCTCGGTGCGCCGGCGGGGCCGGCTCAAGCGAGCTGGAAGCCAGAGTTGCGGCAAAGGAGGCGAGGGCCACGGTGTCCGCGGCGGCTCAAAGCACACAGCGGCGAGGGCCACGGTGGTCGTGACGGCGACTTGGCGGCAGTGGTTCGAGGCCAAGGCCAGCAGAGGAGGGCAGCTTGAGGCCGAAACGGCGGCGGCTCGAAGGGTCGTCGCTCCCGCAGCGGGCCCACGGGCACTGGCAGAGGCAGCCGCGGTGGTTTCGCAGGCGTAGGCTCGCGGACGGCCACAGGCGGTTCATCATGGAGTGGTTCAGTAGCAGGATACCAACGAGGCGGCGTCAGTGGAGACCAGGACGCAGACGTGCAAACCGCCAGTCTTGTCAACGGCCGTCTCCGCATCGCTGTAGGTGATCTGCTTCATACGAGGAACAGGGACGGTGCTGGTCGCCTTTGATGGGCTCTTCTTCTTTCTTTTTTTCTATATTTCCCTTCTTTGGTAATCAAGGGCAAGTCCAACTTGATCACTTTTCTTTTCCTTAATTCTGAATTTAACCTCCTCGTAGTTTCCTTGTAGTAATCAGGGTTGACAAAGAAAAAAAACTAACTTGGCCTGTAATGATGTACTAATCCAAAACGTACTCTCCTTGGAGTAGTGTTCAACTAGCATTATGAAGTGCCAGTGAATTATTCCAAAAAACAATCATACTGCGTAAATTGCTTTTCAGCTTGTCGTAGTACTAGAACTCCGATCTGATGATTGCTACGAGTAGTACCAGCAGCGCCTGCCTCGGGACTTGTTGATGTATACGTGGGACAATAGTGAAACTCGGCGGCTCAAGTGAACCGCGCGCGTACGGCGGCTGGAGCAGTATTTCTGTTGAACTCGGCGACACGCGACAGCTGTAGTAGAAATCGATCTCTTATCCGTATTCGACAGCTCGTGTAGCGTCGGCGGCACACAAAGCACCAAATCCTAATTTTTCTTCATACTGCAGTCTTCAAAATTAATCATACTTTTGACCACCAAACGATGGGTTTGCCGGATCTGCACAAGGTTTTTCCATGGTAGCTTATCTTGCGCGATTGTTCCATGCCGGCTCTTCTTTATCCGATCAATCATCAGCTTCTCGATCCCTAAAGAGTTCCCTCCAAGAACTCAACACCACCGTGCGCGGGCCCCACGGTGGGCGCCAACTGTCGTGGATTTGTCACGGCAGATGTCCTAGCGTGAGGACTTAGTCGTGAGGCCAACGCATCTATGTGGTAGCTTGAGAGGGGTTGAGCGGAATCAAGAGACGCAACACCAGACAAGGGTTTAGACAGCTTCGGGCCCCGGGAAACATCATCCGGTAATAACCCTACATGCTGTTTGAGGCTAGGTCTCATTATCATCCCGAGGGAGTCGCCGGTAAACCGGCTCTTTTTGTCTAGCCCTAGAGATTGTTTCTTCTTCTTGCTTGTCCCTCTTTGGGGAGCCCTGCCCCTCCTTATATATGTTGAAGGGGTGGGTTACATGTGGAGTCCTATTAGGATTAGGACTAGTCTATCTCTAATACAAACCGGATACAAGTCCAGGTCTTAACTCCTTGTAAGACAAATATTCCTCACGCCTTTCCTTGTAAACCGGCCCACCATAGTATGAATCGGCCTTCATGAACCGCCCGTTGGGCCACCGGGTCTTGTCACTCCTCTGACCCGCCTGCCGGGTTACCAATGAATCGTAAACCGCCAGGTCCAAACGGGTCGCCAGTGAATCGTCAATTCTCAGCCGGGTCTCAAGTAAACCGCCAAGTCCGGCCGGGTTATACTTCCGGCCGGTTTACGCCGCGGGGTATATCCCCGACAGATAGCATAACATTTTCTATCATGATGAATCTGAAAACAATAACTCTACTACTCCAATAACAAGAACAAAGCTATCCAGCTAAGATCCACACGTAAACATCATCTCCGAAATTATTACTCCAAGCAACAGTAACAGAACATCGACTAGCATCATGAAAATAATCATACTAACCACTAATAATCCAAAGGCGGCATGACATGCAAAGTAATACTCCAAAATATAATAACAGATATCATCATGAAAACAATCATAATATCAACCACTAATACTCCAATGGCAACATGATACTCATCAACTACAAACATAACTCCTAGTAATCCAAACAATAGCATGGCCACAACAAGATCAAAATAATACTCCGAGAAAATGCCATGCACAAAGTCATGTAGCTAAAGCAATATTTTAAAAGAGCTCAAATAGATTAAACCATGTCACTGCATTACAGTGATGCAAATGGAGGGTGTGGCTTGCCTGGGGATGAAGAATACACCGGGGAGAAGCGCAAAAAGATCGCGGAAAGAATCGCCGGAAAACGTTCTCTCTCGGAGGGGACTGATTAACGGCAAGGGCAAAATGGTCATTTTCAGAATGTCAAAACATGGTAAAAATGATACCAACAGAACGGGCTCGACGAAACGAAGACGTGGGCTTTCGATTCACCTCAAACGGAGTTGCGAGCAAAAGGTTGTGATAGTTTTTCTGCCAGGGACCTATCTGTGAAAAGTTTTCTGCAAACAAGCCCCTGACTGAGAAAACTGAAAACGCATTCGGGCAAAATACGCTTTCTGCAAAAGAAAACGCACTTTCCGCCTAAGTGGACAGTGAATAGGCTTTCGAACAAACAAAACGTATTCCGTATAGAGGTCGCGATGGCTTACGCTTTCACTTACCGAAAACGTAAACGCTGGAAATACGTTTCCACTTATCCCGCGTGGCAGTGGCCCGTCACTTATCCACGCTGGCAAACAGGGTCAACGCCCGTGCGGCTGCCAGGTGGGTCTCGTGTGAGGTGGGGCCCGCCTGGCCAGGGTCTTTCTTCCTCCACGTCGTCTCCCCGATCGGAAGCAGAGGAGCAGAGGTAGGGGGAGAGGCCGGCGATGGCCCGGCCGGCTCCGGCCATCATCGGCCGAGCCGAGGCCACTGGGGAACGCGGGGCGGAGTGCTGCTCCCTCCTGGAGCAGCAGCAGCGCCCGAGGAGGAGCGGGATCGTGGCGACGAGAGGAGGCAGGGGCGGAGCAGAGGCGCTGCCGGCGACGGGCGCTGGCGATTCTGGCCAAGTGGAACACGCTGGAGAGGTCAGGGAAGGGCGGCGCGTCCATTCAGAGGGGAAACGGGCGCCGTGGAGGAGCAGGATGGCCGCGACGCACGGAGACAGAGAGCGTGCGGCGGCGGCCGGATCTTGGGGTCGCGGCCTGGGGCACTTCGGCGAGAGGGTGGGGTGGTGGAGAGGTTCGCCGGAGCACGGGGAAGACTCTGGTGAGGTCAGGAGGGAGGGGAAGGGCTCGGATAGCTCGGATTTAAGCCGAGCTTCGCGGCGGCCATGGCGGCCATGGGGGTCGGGGAGAGCTCCAGAGGCTCATTGGAGAGGCTGGGCAGGACCAGAGGAGTGTTGTGAGGCTGGTGGTGAGCTCGGAGGGGGTCAGGGCTTCCTTATATAGGCGGGGCGAGGGGCACGGGTTCGGGTGCCGCCGCTCGCGCTCGGCCAAGGCTCTGGCGACGCGCAGCGAGCACGGGCGAGCACGGGAAGGTGACGAGGGAGGCAACGGACGAGCTACAGAAGTGCACAGGACAGGAGGGGCCGAGGGCGCAGAGGAGAAAGAAACCAAACGCCTTGAATGCTCGGTCGGCCACAGTGCACCCGTGGACGCGCGGTGATGAGCGCTGACGGAGGGGCTGACGGAGGGGGAGATGGCTCCAGGAGGACAGCGACGACGTGGTAAAACGGTGAGATATGCTCAAGAGCGCTAAGACGACGAGAGGGTGAGGGGCCCGAACAAGAAACCATCCAGCTCGCGTCCATGGCATGCCAGAGCTCGTGATCACCGCATGCACTGGTGCACACAGTGCCACACGGCCGGCCTAACGATGTCTGGGGATTTGTCCTTCCTAGGGAGGTTACAACTGAGGTGGTAGATCGGTGAAAACTGCTATGGCTAAATGGTAATCACCCTCTGAAGTTTACTGCAGTAAACTTGGGTGAGAACTGCTGATCAACAGGAAAGGGGTTGGAGCCAGAGAGTTTGTCTGCGAGGTTTAGGGTAAGAAGGACTTTCATCCTGGTAACTTTGAGAAGATTTGGATCAAGATTTAATGTAGTTGCTTTGCAACTGACCTAAATGGTCCAGAAACTTGATCAGGAAGGTGCACTCTGTAGCGACCAGACCTCAAATGGTCTGTGCTGCTGTGCACCAGTGTCATCCCTGGATCAGTAATGCTGACACGCACAGTACAAATGGAGGATTTATAACAGAGTAGCAATCACACACTTATTACATCGAATATCTCCAAAGAGATTAAGTATGCTAAACATGGCTTAAGGCCATCTAAAAACGATAACAGCGGAAGACTTGGAAGATAAGTGAGTCCATCAACTCCAGCGGCATCACTGAGTATAAGACCACGACCTAAGGCACCTTACTCGTCGTCTGAAAAGTCTGCAACATGAAACGTTGCAGCCCGAAAACGGGTCAGCACATAGAATATGCTGGCAATGTAACACATAGAGAGTAATGAACAATAATAATGTTATACTACATGCATATATGGCTGGTGGAAAGCTCTACGGTTACAGTTTATGCGAAAAGCCAATTTTTCCCTACTGCAAAGGAATAAACTTTATTTAACTATCATGGTGGTTGTTAAACATTGAGAAGGTACCTCCAACTCAATCCCAATTAAGTGTCATCATTAACCCCACAAAATTAATTAAAAGTAACATGGTGATGAGATTCAAATGATAATCCAGGTACTAGATACTCAAATTGTCCATAACCGGGGACACGGCTAACCATGATTAGTTTGTACACTCTGCAGAGGTTTGCGCACTTTTCCCCACAAGACTCGATCGCCTCTGCTTGGTTCTCGCACTACATGATGTTTGAGAAACGGATGACCGAGACACAGTCTTTCAGAAACAATCACTCTCTACTCTGGATGGACCGGTACACCTACTTTCCCCTACATCTGCTAGCCCACCTCTTCAAGAGATCATGTAACCTACTCAACTATGCTAGAGCCCATAATAGCTTGTGGCTGCACACGGAAGTTTCTAGCATGAACAATCTTATGATCCCTTTGAGCCTGGGTGGCGGACCTTATAAAATCAGACAACACTGGGTTCTCCAGGTGCCTCAATCCACCCAGATGTGAGTTTTAGTTGCCACCTTAAGTTGAACCATTAATAAACATCTCACATCTGTCATGAATATCACTCAAACCCAATCCACATCTACGAGCATAGCATGGCAATATAATAGCAAACGTAGAAGTAACTCCCAAGGGTTGGATAAGAAAACAGGTAATAGGTACTACCTCATCTACTTCCCAGTTCCCACAATTTAATCAGATCCTAGTCATGCAATTGTTTGAGGAATAGATCTAATGCAATAAAACTGGGTATGGAAAGTATGATCAATGTGTTACTTGCCTTGCTGATGATCCGCGAAACCTAGCGATTCGAAGTAACAAGCGGCACACTCCGGGTACTCTCTCGCAAACAAACAAGCATACAATCAGTACTCATCTAATGCACAGGTAAAACTCGAATAAAATATCCAACCAGAAAGTTCAACTTAACAACTCCGGTTTGCAAAAAGAATCAACTCGAAAGAAGCAACGAAAGTCAAACTGTGAAAGAAAGAAACTTCGTTTACTAATCTGGATCTAGCTCAAATTTTACTGTAGCAAAAACTTGTTTGAGTAGGTTAAACGGAAAGAGAATTTCGAGACGAAACTCTAGGTGCTTGAATCGCCTGATTCCGATAAACGAGCGAGAAGTTAAACAGAAACGAAGATTCGATCAGAAATCGAATCTGAGAAAATAGCGGAAAAATCCGACGAAAAAGAAAAACGGACGAACGGTTAAAGAACGGACGTTCGTTAACAGAGAAAAACCGACGAACGCGTTCGTTAAAACGAACGGTTCGGTGAACGCTCGCAAAATAACAAAACCGAAAAAAAACCGATCTAGGGTTTTTTTTAAAACGAATGGTTTTTTTTAAAGAAAACCGGCAACGAGGCGAGGCAGTACCTCGTCGGGGGCGGGGCTCCGGCGGGGCTCCCGTGCTCCGGTCGGGCGGCGGGGTGCGGGGCTCGGGGGGAGTGCGAAGGGGGGGCGGCGAACGGCGGCGGCTCGGGCTCGGCTCCGGCGGCGGCGAGCGAGGCGAGTGCGGGCGGCGGGCGAGGTGAGAGAAGAGGGGGGGCGCGGGGGTATATAAAGGGGGGGTGCTCGGCTTGGAGGAGGGGGCAAGCTCCGGCGGGGCTCGGACTCCCGTGTCCATGGCGGACACGGCGCGGCGGCGCTCTCGTGCGGGGGAAGGAGATGGCGCGGGGTGGGCCGACGCTCGGCTGGGCTGCGGCCCGGTCGGGCGTCGCGCGGTTTTTTTTTAAACGTTCCGCGGAAAATAATTCGTAGAAAAATAAATAAAAGTCCGAAAAAATATAAAATAAATTTTCCCCGTCTAGTTAGAAAATCTAGAATAGGGTGAACATTTTTTTAACACAAAATAAATATTTTGAAAACATGCAATATTTTTAATGCAATAAAAATTGCAAATAAAATCCGAATAAATCCAATAAATGATTTTAACATTTTTCCTCCAGTATTTCAATTGTTTTGGAGAAGTCATCTTTTCTCCTCTCATTTATTTTGTTTAATGAAATATTTTTCCGGAGAGAAAATAATTAAAACCAAAATCCTCGTCTTTTTATTTGATGAAAATCAAATATGAAAATTTGAGAAAATCCCCAACTCTCTCCGAGGGTCCTTGAGTTGCTTAGGATTTATCGAGGATTTGTCAAAAATGCAATAAAATATGATATGCAATGATGATCTATGTATAACATACCAAATTGAAAATTTGGGATGTTACAAACCTACCCCCCTTAAGATGAATCTCGCCCTCGAGATTCGGGTTGGCTAGAAAACAGGTGGGAGTGGTCCTTCCGTAGATCTTCCTCTCGCTCCCAGGTGGCTTCATCTTCCGTGTGGTGACTCCACTGGACTTTGCAAAACTTGATAACCTTGCTGCGGGTAACTCGGCTGGCATACTCAAGAATCTTAACTGGTTTCTCCTCATAAGTCAAATCACTTTCCAACCGAATTGCTTCCAGTGGTACAGTATCTCTCAGTGGTATCTCAGCCATCTCTGCATGGCATTTCTTCAACTGGGATACGTGAAATACATCATGAACTCGAGACAATCCTTCGGGCAATTCCAGCTTGTAGGCAACCTCTCCCATACGTTCCAAAACTCTGTATGGTCTGATAAAACGGGGCGCTAACTTTCCCTTAACTCCAAAACGCTTCACTCCTCGAAGTGGTGATACTCGAAGATACACTCTGTCTCCGACTTCGTGAACTGTCTCCTTTCGTTTAGAATCAACATAACTTTTCTGCCTGGACTGGGCTACCTTGAGCCTATCGCGAATCAACCTTACTTTCTGTTCAGACTCCTTAATCAAATCTGGTCCAAACAACTGACGGTCTCCAACTTCGTCCCATAACAATGGTGTTCTACACCTCCTTCCGTACAAAGCTTCGAAAGGGGCCATCCTCAAACTGGTTTGATAACTGTTGTTATACGAAAACTCTGCATATGGCAAATTGTCGTCCCAACTAGATCCATAATCTAGTGCACAAGCTCTCAGCATGTCCTCCAAAATCTGGTTGACTCTCTCGGTCTGTCCATCTGTCTGCGGGTGAAAAGCTGTACTAAATTCCAGCATGGTTCCCAATGTTTCATGCAACTGCTTCCAAAACTTCGAGGTAAATTGGGTTCCTCTGTCTGATACAATGGTCCTCGGAACTTGTTGAGGATATAGACCTTAGAGTCACCCGCCAGGAGGGGCCGGGTTACTCTAATGGTCATTACCAGAAGCCCAGAGCCAAGCTTGAAGACGATGGGCCAGAGATGGGCTGAGACCCGGATATGGCTTAAGGCCCGTAGTTACAATCATTATTATGGTAGAACTTGTAGTGTAAGGCAAGTATAGTTGAGAGTCCGAGCCGGACACTTTTATGAGCCGGCCGGGACTCTAAGGGCTGCTGGGCGTCAGCCTCCCTATATAAAGGGACGACCCGGCAGCGGTTTAGGGACAAGAACAATCTCATCGAGAGCTGGGCATAGCAGTTTAGCTCCCTGGTGATCGTAACCCTAATCAATACCACCTCAAACTGGACGTAGGCTTTTGCCTTCACCGTAAGGGGCCGAACCAGTATAAACCCTCGTGTTCCTTGTCCCGCATTAACCCCTTCAAGCTTCCTAGCTGCGATGGCTCCACGACTAAGTCCTAGCTCGAGGACATCTGTCGTGACAATTCCACGACAGTTGGCGCCCACCGTGGGGCCAGCGCACGGTGGATTTGAGTTCTTGAAGGGCAGCTTCGAAGGGCTCAAGGGATACGCTGTGGGCCGGATGACCAAGAGTCGTCGCGGCAAGCTCTACATCGACGATGCAAACTGGGGCCCCGACGCCGGCTCAATTACGTACGGGTACCGGGTCCCCTTCGGCGGAATTCATGTTTTCATTGGCAAGATTGGTGAACCGGGCCCTGAGCCGGGTCTCTGCGCCGATCTCGTCGAGACGGCTCAGCTTGCGCGACCCGCCCGGGCCCGGCCCGCCTTAAGGCGTGCTTTTGTGGGGTGTATCCATGGAGGACTCTCTGATCGATCTGGATCTGGTGATGAGACGGCCGCCGGCTCTGACGGCGAGTCGGCCACCGATGAGTCAAACTCGTTGTACCAACTTCAGGATGGCAGGCTCATGGGTTGTTCCGATGGTGACAGTATTCCGGACCTATTTGAGCCGCCAAGTCAGGTTGGAGTTTTTATGGCTGGTGCGCAGCCTGTTCAGAACCCCGCTGCTGGAGCGGGAACCCCGGTGCCTTCGCCGGCTCAGGTGCTAATGGATCTCACGGACAAGATGACTGCCCTGTTAACCGCCACGGTTGACCCGGCGGATCAAGCTCGGCATGACGCGGAGGTGGCACAGTTAAAATTGGATCTAGTGAAGGCTAAAGAGGATCTTGCAGCGGAAGGGATCAGGCTGGCTGCGGAGAGGGCGGCTCTCGATGCCCAAACTCAGCTGATCCAGGCGCAGTCCTTCCAACTCACGATGGATCAGAACGCGGCCAATGAGGTCCTGAGAAAGAGGCATCAAAAGGCCCAATCTCGACTCCCTCCGGTTTACGATCCACGCAACCTCTTCAACACGCCAGGTGCAGGGTCTAGTAACCCGCCGGGGATCATAGCGCCCAGGTCTGGACCCCTTATTCGGCCACAAGTGATGGGGCCTCCCCAGGTGCCCCCTGCCCCGCCTCAGTATGTGCCAATACCCCCGGGTCATTATAATAACCCGCTGGAGAACATGGTCGCTGCGGCAGCACGGCTGGCGGCTCTACCAGTTGACAGCGACTCTCCGACGGCTATTGAGACCCGCCGGGTCAGGGAACTCCTTCAGACAGCACTGGCGCAGCAAGAGGCGTACTCCTACAGCCGGGACAGGATCCACTCGACCCCTCGTCCAGGCCAGAGCCCGAGTTACAGCCGACACATGGTCTCAGCAACCGGCTCAAGTAACGTCCGACGCCATGACCCACCCCCTGGCCATGGCCTGGCTCATAATGGAGCCTTTTACGCAGCAGACCAAGCGCGGCAGGAGGCGGAGCAAGTACCTCAATTGACGGCTTACCAGACCCCCCCGGCTTATCCGACGACTTCCATTGATGTGGGTATCCCTACCAGGACCGGGGGTGTCCCTTGTTTAGTGCCAGCTATCCGTAATGAACGTCTACCTAAGGACTTCAAGGGCCCTAGGAAGGTGCCTAACTACACAGCTGACTTACAACCCGCAGCTTGGATCGAGAGTTATGAGATGGCTATGGAGCTACTAGAGGTCAGTGAGGCGGCCATGGCCAAGTATTTCACCATGATGTTAGATGGGACTGCCCGCACTTGGTTGAAAGGGCTACCACCGAATTCCATTGGGTCTTGGGCTGAGCTGAAAGCCCGGTTCATCCAAAACTTCAAAGATACCTGCAGGCGGTCTATGTCGATTGTGGATTTGACTAACTGTAAGCAGCAGGAGGGTGAGTCCACGACACATTGGGTTCGTCGGGTTAAGGAGATCATACACTCATCAGACAAGATGGATGCCGACTCAGCGGTTCTAATGCTGGAGCAGAATTGTCGTTTTGTGCCCCTGAAGATGAAACTCGGGCGGCTTAAGCGCGACTGCAGTGATATGGGTACACTAATGGCAGCTCTTGTCAAGTACGCCGATTCTGATGGTACCAAGGATCCCCCTTCAGATGATGAAAGGACAGGGAAGGGAAAGAAGAACGGCAATGGCAAGGGTCCTCAGTTTAACCCGGGGAACCAAGGAGGAGGCAAGCGCAAGGCAGATGGCAGCCTAGAGTTTGTGGCCAACGCCAGCGCACAAAGCAATAACCAGCGACGCAAGGGGAGGCCCCCTCCCCGAGGTGGCGGGTCAGGACCTTCACTGGAGCAGCTGTTGAATGAGCCTTGTCCGAGGCACGGCTCTAGAGAGAAGCCAGCGACTCATTTATGGAAGGATTGTGCAATCATGAAGGCCTTTAAAAACTACAATGGCCCGGGCGGCGGCTCAGGCGCCGGCGGTTTTCATGGCCCGGGGGGCGGCTCAAATTCTGGTCCTCAGAGCGGTCAAGGGGGCTTTAATCAACAGTCTAGCCAGGGTCATCAACAGCAGCAGGGGGGTTAACAGACCAATCCAAAGCAGCTCAGCGGTGGACAGTATCATGTGTTTACCACTAGTTTGTGCAAGCGAGATCAGAAGCTTCACAAGAGGGCTGTGAATGCTGTTGAGCCGGCGGTCCCACGCTACTTATGGTGGTCTGAGCAGCCTATAGTGTGGAGTAGAGAGGATCACCCTCCCCGGGTGGATAACCCGGGCCACTTGGCCTTAGTGGTGGCTCCTCAAGTGGGAGGATATAAGTTCACAAAGGTGCTCATGGATGGAGGCAGCAACATCAACATCCTCTATTATGAGACTTTTCGCCGTATGGGGTTGGTTGATAAGAACCTCAGCCGGTCAAACACTATCTTCCATGGTGTGGTACCTAGTAAGTCGGCTTATCCAGTCGGCAAGATTGAATTGGAAGTGGCTTTTGGTGATGAGAACAACTACAGGGTGGAGAAGTTGACCTTTGAGGTGGTCAAGATAAGAAGTCCGTACCATGCTATATTTGGACGGCCGGCTTACGCCAAGTTCATGGCACGGCCGTGTTATGTATACTTACAGCTCAAGATGCCGGGTCACAATGGGACCATTACGGTTCACGGCAGCCGGAAGGTGGCTCTGGAGTGTGAGGAAGGCGATGCGGCTTATGCGGAATCTGTTTGTGCTACAGAGGAGTTGAAGTTTTATAAGGACAATGTTGACCCAACAGATATGACCTCTCTGAAAAAGCCGACTACGGAGAATGAGCCGGCGATGAAGTTTAAGTCGGCTGATGAAACTAAACTTGTTGATTTTATTCCAGGTGACCCATCTCAGCAGTTTAGCATCAGTGCAAATCTGGATCCAAAATAGGAAAGCGCGCTCATCGAGTTCATCCGTGAGAATAGGGACATCTTCGCATGGAAACCTTCTGACATGCCAGGTGTACCTAGAGAACTCGCTGAGCATACTCTCAATGTTGATCCGAAATTTAAGCCGGTCAGACAGTTCCTTCGGCGGTTTAATGAAGAAAGGCGGAAAGCTATTGGTGAAGAAGTGGCCCGGCTCTTGGCGGCCGGGTTTATCGTTGAAGTCTTTCACCCAGAGTGGTTGGATAACCCGGTGCTCGTACTCAAGAAGAACGGCACCTGGCGGATGTGTGTGGACTACACGGACTTGAACAAGGCGTGTCCGGCTGATCCTTTTGCCCTCCCCCGTATTGATCAAATCATTGATGCTACGGCAGGTTGTGCACGTTTAAGTTTCTTGGATGCTTACTCCGGTTATCATCAGATCAAGATGGCAGTTAAGGACCAGGAGAAGACGGCGTTCATCACTCCCTTTGGAGCCTTCTGCTATGTATCCATGCCCTTTGGACTCAAGTGTGCACAGGCGACTTACCAGCATTGTGTACAGAACTGTCTTCATAAACAGATTGGGCGTAATGTTCACGCTTACGTGGACGATATTGTGGTTAAGTCCATAAAGGAGGAAACCCTGATAGATGATTTAAGGGAAACCTTTGATAATCTCCGGGTTTATAAGATGATGCTTAACCCGGCCAAGTGTGTCTTTGGTGTTCCTGCAGGCAAACTCTTGGGCTTCTTTGTTTCTGACAGAGGCATTGAGGCTAACCCGGAGAAGATCAAGGCCATCACCTCCCTGGCTAAGCCGGCGTGTATAAATGACGTTCAGCGCTTGGAGGGTCGCATCGCTGCTTTAAGCCGGTTTATAAGCCATTTGGGTGAGAAGGCCATGCCCTTATATCAGTTGATGAAGAAAACTGATAACTTTTTCTGGAATGATGCAGCTGATACCGCCTTTGAGGATTTGAAGAAGCAGCTGGCAGAGCCCCCAGTCCTTGCTGCTCCGGTTGATAAGGAGCCCTTACTACTGTATGTGGCGGCAAACGCACGAGCCGTCAGTGTGGCTATTGTGGTGGAGCGCAAGGAGGAGGGTAAGGAGCATCCGGTTCAGCGGCCGGTTTATTATGTCAGCGAAGTGCTCATTGAGTCTAAACAGCGGTATCCGCATTGGCAGAAGATGGTCTATGGTGTGTTCATGGCGAGCCGGAAACTTAAGCATTATTTTCAGGGTCATCCCATCACTGTGGTCAGTTCTGCCCCCCTTGGTGATATCATTCAAAACAGAGAGGCCACAGGGAGAATTGCTAAGTGGGCTATAGAGCTTGGACCTCATGGTCTCAAATATGTGCCACGCACTGCTATTAAATCCCAGGCCTTGGTGGATTTCATCGATGATTGGACAGAATCGCAAGTGCCCGAGCAAAAGCCGGATAACACATATTGGACTATTCACTTTGATGGGTCCAGGCAGTTGGAAGGCTCGGGGGCTGGCGTTGTATTGGCTTCCCCTAAAGGTGACAAGTTCCATTATGTGTTACAGTCGATGTTTCCTTGCACTAACAATGCGGCTGAGTACGAGGCCTTGCTCCACGGTCTTCGGATGGCTAAGGAGATGAGCTTGAGCCGGGTAAGGTGCTTCGGTGACTCAGACTTGGTGGCTCAACAAGTATCAGGCAAGTGGGACTCTAAGGACCCTCTAATGGCGGCTTATCGCCGCGAAGTCGACACCATTGCTGGGCGCTTTCAGGGCTACCAAGTAGAGCACATTGATCGCAGGAAGAACGAGGCGACTGATGCTCTAAGCTGACTAGGCTCTCAGCGAAAGCCGGTGCCGCCTAACACTTTCCTGGACGTCCTGTATAGCCCTTCGGTTAAGTTGCCTACGGAGGAAGACTTGGCTGTCCCTGACCCGGAGGCACGACTGGTGGCGGCTCTCCATATCATACCAGACTGGACAATGCCATATCTGGCTTACATGACCCGGGGCGAGTTGCCTGAGGATGAAACTTTGGCCAGGCAAATAACCCAGCGGGCCAAGTCAATGATTGTTATCGATGGCGAGTTACATCATCGCAGCGTTACAGGAGCATTTCAGCGTTGTGTCTCCCCTGAGGAAGGTCAGGAGATCTTGCGTGAGATCCATGAAGGGGATTGTGGCCATCACGCCGGCTCAAAGTCCCTTGTGGCCAAGGCTTTTCGTCATGGTTTTTATTGGTTGACGGCTCATGCTGATGCAGAGGACTTGGTCAGTAAATGTGATGGTTGCCAGAGGTTTTCACGACGGGCTCATGTACCGGCTCAGGAGCTGAGGATGATCCCAATCACTTGGCCCTTTGCGGTCTGGGGGCTTGATATGGTTGGACCTTTCAAAAGGTCCAAGGATAAGAAGACCCACCTCTTGGTGGCAGTTGATAAGTTCACAAAGTGGGTGGAAGCTGAGCCAGTTAGCAGGTGCGATGCAGCCACGGCGGTTCAATTTATGAAAAGGGTGATTTTCCGCTTTGGCTTTCCGCACAGCATTATAACTGATAATGGCACCAATCTCTCCAAAGGCGTCATGGAAGAGTTTTGTCAACGAGAGCATATCCGACTTGATGTTTCCTCAGTGGCTCATCCTCAGTCCAATGGTCAAGCTGAGAGAGCTAATCAGGAGATTCTGAAGGGCATCAAGCCCCGGCTTTTGGTCCCTTTGCAACGGACGCCGGGTTGTTGGGTGGAGGAGTTGCCCTCCGTCTTATGGAGCATCAACACTACTCCTAACAGGTCTACAGGCTTCACGCCTTTCTTCATGGTTTATGGAGCAGAAGCAGTCCTCCCCAGCGACATCCGTCACGACTCACCTCGCGTGGCGGCTTATGTTGAGACGGATAATGAACAGGTGCGCCAAGATGCTCTCGACTTGTTGGACGAACAGCGTGATGTGGCAGCAGCCCGGTCAGCGATTTACCAACAAGACCTGCGCCGTTATCATAGCCGCCAGGTCAAATCCCGGGTCTTCCAGGAAGGCGACCTTGTGCTCCGGCTCATCCAGGATCAAACAGATGCACACAAACTATCCCCACCTCGGGAAGGGCCCTTTGTGGTCAGCAAGAACTTGCACAACGGGTCATATTACCTCATTGACATTCGGGAGCACAAAGATCACGTAAGTCGGAGGAGGAGACCCGTCGGCCGTGGAACATAGCTTAGCTTCGGCCTTACTACACCTGAGCCACCGGCTCTCGTGGTGTACATATTTCTCTCAGCCATGTATATATTATGATAAGCAATAAGGCAGGACCTCCGTCCTTTTTTCTCCTCCAAATATGCACGTGTTGTTTTTATTACAAGATTACATGATGACTTAAAGGAGGATCTGGCTTATGGTCGTATTCGAATCTAGCCATAAACAGTAAGGTCACTTGGGGGCTTCCTATTCAAACATGGGTCGTATTCGAATCAAAGAGAACATAGCTGTCGATACCCATTTGATTGGCAAAAGTGCCGAGCTCATTGGGAGGTTGCCTTTGGTCATATTTGAATCATAATTTAACCCCTCTGAGAACCGACGTGGATCGTATTCGAATCAGCGTCGTTAAACAATTCTTGAAATCACTTGGGGGCTTCCTGTTCAAACATGGGTCGTATTCGAACCAAAGAGAACATAGCTGTCGGTACCCTCTTGATTGGCATCGCCACACCCACTGGGGGCTATGTGATCGTATCCGAATCTTAGCTTAACCTCTTTGGGCCGGGTCTCTGGTCGTATTCGAACCGGAAGCCCCTAAGTTCTTATGCTCTATCACAAGTTTACTCTGATTATGTCAAGGTGTGTACGGCCGGGTCTTGCTTTACCGGCTTAACTTTGGTTTACAGTGTTCGTTGAACACCATGGGTGTCGTTAAGACAAGTAAATCGGAGTCAAGATACCAAACTTGTTACCCGGGTTATCTAAACCGGAAGTATGCTTACAGGCCGCTAAGTGTGTTATTACGGTTGTGTTAAGGATATAATTGAGGGCCAGTCTTTTTTGATTCATATTCTGGGTTATCTATCCAAAACACCTGACTCTCAGGGCGGTAAGCCGCCTCGAGACTTGTGATTTGCCTTTCTATGCAGGATACTTACAGGCACCTCTTTGAGGTGGAGAAAAACAAAGGGATGATTATGTAGGGAATCGTAGCATAATTTTGAAATTTTCCTACGCTCACCAAGATGCATCTATGGAGTATACTAGCAACGAGGGGAAGGGAGTGCATCTACATACCCTTTAGATCGCGAGCGGAAGCGTTCCAATGAACGTGGATGACGGAGTCGTACTCGCCGTGATCCAAATCACCGATGACCGAGTGCCGAACGGACGGCACCTCCGCGTTCAACACACGTACGGTGCAGTGACGTCTCCTCCTTCTTGATCCAGCAAGGGGGAAGGAGAGGTTGATGGAGATCCAGCAGCACGACGGCGTGGTGGTGGATGTAGCGGGTCTCGTGCAGGGCTTCGCCGAGCTTCTACGAGAGAGAGAGAGAGGTGTTGCAGGGGAGGAGGGAGGCGCCCAAGGCTGTTGTTTGCTGCCCTCCCTCCCCCCTTTTATATAGGCCCCTGGGGGGGTGCGCCAGCCCCAAGAGATGGGATCTCAAAGGGGGCGGCGGCCACAAGGGGGGGAAGGGCTTGCCTTGCCCCCCAAGGCAAGGGGGAACTCCCCCCTAGGGTTCCCAACCCTAGGCGCATGGGGGGAGGCCCAAGGGGGGCGCCCCAGCCCACTAGGGGCTGGTTCCCTTCCACTTTCAGCCCACGGGGCCCTCCGGGACAGGTGGCCCCACCCGGTGGACCCCCGGGACCCTTCCGGTGGTCCCGGTACAATACCGATAACCCCCGAAACTTTCCCGGTGGCCGAAACTGGACTTCCTATATATAATTCTTCACCTCCGGACCATTCCGGAACCTCTCGTGACGTCCGGGATCTCATCTGGGACTCCGAATAACTTTCGGGTTTCCGCATACATATATCTCTACAACCCTAGCGTCACCGGACCTTAAGTGTGTAGACCCTACGGGTTCGGGAGACATGCAGACATGACCGAGACGCCTCTCCGGTCAATAACCAACAGCGGGATCTGGATACCCATGTTGGCTCCCACATGCTCCATGATGATCTCATCGGATGAACCACGGTGTCGAGGATTCAATTAATCCGTATGCAATTCCCTTTGTCAATCGGTATGTTACTTGCCCGAGATTCGATCGTCGGTATCCCAATACCTTGTTCAATCTCGTTACCGGCAAGTCTCTTTACTCGTACCGCAATGCATGATCCCGTGACTAACGCCTTAGTCACATTGAGCTCATTGTGATGATGCATTACCGAGTGGGCCCAGAGATACCTCTCCGTCACACGGAGTGACAAATCCCAGTCTCGATCCGTGCCAACCCAACAGACACTTTCGGAGATACCCGTAGTGCACCTTTATAGTCACCTAGTTACGTTGTGACGTTTGGCACACCCAAAGCACTCCTACGGTATCCGGGAGTTGCACGATCTCATGGTCTAAGGAAAAGATACTTGACATTGGAAAAGCTCTAGCAAACGAAACTACACGATCTTTTATGCTATGCTTAGGATTGGGTCTTGTCCATCACATCATTCTCCTAATGATGTGATCCCGTTATCAATGACATCCAATGTCCATAGTCAGGAAACCATGACTATCTGTTGATCAACGAGCTAGTCAACTAGAGGCTTACTAGGGACACGTTGTGGTCTATGTATTCACACATGTATTACGATTTCCGGACAATACAATTATAGCATGAATAATAGACAATTACCATGAACAAAGAAATATAATAATAACCATTTATTATTGCCTCTAGGGCATATTTCCAACAGTCTCCCACTTGCACTAGAGTCAATAATCTAGTTACATTGTGATGAATCGAACACCCATTGCGTCCTGGTGTTGATCATGTTTTGCCCTAGGGAGAGGTTTAGTCAACGGATCTGCTACATTCAGGTCCGTATGTACTTTACAAATATGTATGTCTCCATTTTGAACACTTTCACGAATGGAGTTGAAGTGACGCTTGATATGCCTGGTCTTCCTGTGAAACCTGGGCTCCTTCGCAAGTGCAATAGCTCCAGTGTTGTCAAAGAAGAGAGTCATCGGGCCTGACGCATTGGGAATTACCCCTAGGTCGGTAATGAACTCCTTCATCCAGACTGCTTCCTGTGCTGCCTCTGAGGCTGCCATGTACTCCGCTTCACATGTAGATCCCTCCACGACGCTTTGCTTGCAACTGCACCAGCTTACTGCTCCTCTATTCAAAATATACACGTATCCGGTCTGTGACTTCGAGTCATCCAGATCTGTGTCGAAGCTAGCGTCGACGTAACCCTTTACGACGAGCTCTTCGTCACCTCCATAAACGAGAAACATATCCTTAGTCCTCTTCAGGTACTTCAGGATATTCTTGACCGCTGTCCAGTGTTCCTTGCCGGGATTACTTTGGTACCTTCCTACCAAACTTACGGCAAGGTTTATATCAGGTCTGGTACACAGCATGGCATACATGATAGACCCTATGGCCGAGGCATAGGGGATGACACTCATCTGTTCTATATCTTCTGCCGTGGTCGGGCATTGAGCCGTGCTCAATTGCACACCTTGCAATACAGGCAAGAACCCCTTCTTGGACTGATCCATACTGAACTTCTTCAATATCTTGTCAAGGTATGTACTCTGTGAAAGACCAATGAGGCGTCTTGATCTATCTCTATAGATCTTGATGCCTAATATATAAGCAGCTTCTCCAAGGTCCTTCATTGAAAAACACTTATTCAAATAGGCCTTTATACTTTCCAAGAATTCTATATCATTTCACATCAATAATATGTCATCCACATATAATATGAGAAATGCTACAGAGCTCCCTCTCACTTTCTTGTAAACACAGGATTCTCCATAAGTCTGTGTAAACCCAAACGCTTTGATCATCTCATCAAAGCGAATGTTCCAACTCCGAGATGCTTGCACCAGCCCATAGATTGAGCGCTGGAGCTTGCACACTTTGTTAGCATTCTTAGGATCGACAAAACCTTCTGGCTGCATCATATACAACTCTTCCTTAAGGAAGCCATTAAGGAATGCCGTTTTGACGTCCATCTGCCATATCTCATAATCATAGTATGCGGCAATTGCTAACATGATTCGGACGGACTTCAGCTTCGCTACGGGTGAGAAAGTCTCATCGTAGTCAACCCCTTGAACTTGTCGATAACCCTTAGCGACAAGTCGAGCTTTGTAGATGGTCACATTACCATCTGCGTCCGTCTTCTTCTTAAAGATCCATTTGTTTTCTATGGCTCGCCTTCATCGGGCAAGTCAGTCAAAGTCCATACTTTGTTTTCATACATGGATTCTATCTTGGATTTCATGGCTTCTAGCCATTTGTCGGAATCCGGGCCCGCCATCGCTTTTTCATAGTTCGAAGGTTCACCGTTGTCTAACAACATGATTTCCAGGACAGGGTTGCCGTACCACTCTGGTGCGGAACGTGTCCTTGTGGACCTACGAAGTTCAGTAACTTGATCTGAAGTTTCATGATCATCATCATTAACTTCCTCCCCAGTCGGTGTAGGCACCACAGGAACATTTTCCCGCGCTGCGCTACTTTCCGGTTCGGAAGGGGTGACTATCACCTCATCAAGTTCCACTTTCCTCCCACTCAATTCTTTCGAGAGAAACTCCTTCTCTAGAAAGGACCCGTTCTTGGCAACGAAGATCTTGCCTTCGGATCTGAGGTAGAAGGTATACCCAATAGTTTCCTTAGGGTATCCTATGAAGACGCATTTTTCCGATTTGGGTTCGAGCTTTTCAGGTTGAAGTTTCTTGACATAAGCATCGCATCCCCAAACTTTTAGAAACGACAGCTTAGGTTTCTTCCCAAACCATAATTCATACGGTGTCGTCTCAACGGATTTAGACGGTGCCCTATTTAAAGTGAATGCGGCAGTCTCTAAAGCATAACCCCAAAATGAGAGCGGTAAATCGGTAAGAGACATCATAGATCGCACCATATCCAATAGAGTGCGATTACGACGTTCGGACACACCATTTCTCTGAGGTGTTCCAGGCGGCGTGAGTTGTGAAACTATTCCACATTTCCTTAAGTGTGTACCAAATTCATGACTTAAATATTCTCCACCACGATCTGATCGTAAGAATTTTATTTTTATGTCACGTTGATTCTCGACTTCACTCTGAAATTCCTTGAACTTTTCAAAGGTTTCAGACTTGTGTTTCATTAGGTAGACATACCCATATCTACTTAAATCATCAGTGAGAGTGAGAACATAACGATATCCTCCGCGAGCCTCAACACTCATTTGACCACACACATCGGTATGTATGATTTCCAATAAGTTGGTTGCTCGCTCCATTGTTCCAGAGAACGGAGTCTTGGTCATCTTACCCATGAGGCATGGTTCGCACGTGTCAAATGATTCATAATCAAGAGACTCCAAAAGTCCATCTGCATGGAGCTTCTTCATGCGCTTGACACCAATGTGACCAAGGCGGCAGTGCCACAAGTATGTGGGACTATCGTTATCAACTTTACATCTTTTCGTATTCACACTATGAACATGTGTAACATCACGTTCGAGATTCATCAAAAATAAACCATTGACCAGCGGGGCATGACCATAAAACATATCTCTCAAATAAATAGAACAACCATTATTCTCAGATTTAAATGAGTAGCCATCTCGAATTAAACGAGATCCAGATACAATGTTCATGCTCAAAGCTGGCACTAAATAACAATTATTGAGGTTTAAAACTAATCCCGTAGGGAGATGCAGAGGTAGCGTGCCGACGGCGATCACATCGACCTTGGAACCATTCCCGACGCGCATCGTCAGCTCGTCCTTCGCCAGTCTCCGTTTATTCCGTAGTTCCTGTTTTGAGTTACAAATATGAGCAACCGCACCGGTATCAAATACCCAGGAGCTACTACGAGTACTGGTAAGGTACACATCAATTACTAGTATATCACATATACCTTGGGTGTTGCCGGCCTTCTTCTTGTCCGCTAAGTATTTGGGGCAGTTCCGCTTCCAGTGACCACTTCCCTTGCAATAAAAGCACTCAGTCTCGGGCTTGGGTCCATTCTTTGACTTCTTCCCGGTAACTGGCTTACCGGGCGCGGCAACTCCCTTGCCGTCCTTCTTGAAGTTCTTCTTACCCTTGCCCTTCTTGAACTTAGTGGTTTTATTCACCATCAACACTTGATGTTCTTTTCTGATCTCTACCTCAGCTGATTTCAGCATTGAATATACCTCGGGAATGGTCTTTTCCATCCCCTGCATATTGTAGTTCATCACAAAGCTCTTGTAGCTTGGTGGAAGCGACTGGAGGATTCTGTCAATGACCGCGTCATCCGGGAGATTAACTCCCAGCTGAGACAAGCGGTTGTGCAACCCAGACATTCTGAGTATGTGCTCACTAACAGAACTGTTCTCCTCCATTTTACAGCTGAAGAACTTGTCGGAGACATCATATCTCTCGACCCGGGCATGAGCTTGAAAAACCAGTTTCAGCTCCTCGAACATCTCATATGCTCCATGTTTCTCAAAACTCTTTTGGAGACCCGGTTCTAAGCTGTAAAGCATGCCGCACTGAACGAGGGAGTAATCATCAGCACGCTGCTGCCAAGCGTTCATAACGTCTTGGTTCTCAGGGATTGGTGCTTCACCTAGCGGTGCTTCTAAGACATAATCTTTCTTGGCTGCTATGAGGATGATCCTCAGGTTCCGGACCCAGTCCTTATAGTTGCTTCCATCATCTTTCAGCTTGGTTTTCTCTAGGAACGCGTTGAAATTGAGGACAACGTGGGCCATTTGATCTACAATACATAGTGTAAAGATTTAGACTAAGTTCATGATAATTAAGTTCATATAATCAAATTATTTAATGAACTCCCACTCAGATAGACATCCCTCTAGTCATCTAAGTGAAACATGATCCGAATTCGACTAGGCCGTGTCCGATCATCACGTGAGACGGACTAGTCAAGATCGGTGAACATCTCCATGTTGATCGTATCTTCTATACGACTCATGCTCGACCTTTCGGTCCTCCGTGTTCCGAGGCCATCTCTGTACATGCTAGGCTCGTCAAGTGAACCTAAGTGTATTGCGTGTGTTCCGAGGCCATGTCTGTACATGCTAGGCTCGTCAACACCCGTTGTATTCGAACGTTAGAATCTATCACACCCGATCATCACGTGGTGCTTCGAAACAACGAACCTTCGCAACGGTGCACAGTTAGGGTGAACACTTTCTTGAAATTATTATAAGGGATCATCCTACTTGCTACCGTCGTTCTAAGCAAATAAGATGCAAAAACATGATAAACATCACATGCAATCAAATAGTGACATGATATGGCCAATATCATCATGCTCCTTTGATCTCCATCTTCGGGGCACCATGATCATCTTTGTCACCGGCATGACACCATGATCTCCATCATTGTGTCTTCATGAAGTCGTCATGCCAACGATTACTTCTACTTCTATGGCTAACGCGTTTAGCAATAAAGTAAAGTAATTTACATGGCGTTTATTTAATGACACGCAGGTCATACAAAATAATAAAGACAACTCCTATGGCTCCTGCCGGTTGTCATACTCATCGACATGCAAGTCGTGTTCCTATTACAAGAATATGATCAATCTCATACATCACATATATCATTCATCACATCTGGCCATATCACATCACATAGCACTTGCTGCAAAAAACAAGTTAGACGTCCTCTAATTGTTGTTGCAAGTTTTTTTTAACGTGGTTTGTAGGTTTCTAGCAAGAACGTTTCTTACCTACGTATGACCACAACGTGATTTGCCAATTTCTATTTACCCTTCATAAGGACCCTTTTCATCGAATCCGTTCCGACTAAAGTAGGAGAGACAGACACCCGCTAGCCACCTTATGCAACTGGTGCATGTCAGTCGGTGGAACCTGTCTCACGTAAGCGTACGTGTAAGGTCGGTCCGGGGCGCCTCATCCTACAATGCCGCCGAAACAAGAAACGACTAGTAGCGGCAAGAAGAATTGGAAAACTCAACGCCCACAACTGCTTTGTGTTCTACTCGTGCATAGTAACTACGCATAGACCTGGCTCATGATGCCACTTTAGGGAATCGTAGCATAATTTTGAAATTTTCCTACGCTCACCAAGATGCATCTATGGAGTATACTAGCAACGAGGGGAAGGGAGTGCATCTACATACCCTTGTAGATCGCGAGCGGAAGCGTTCCAATGAACGTGGATGACGGAGTCGTACTCGCCGTGATCCAAATCACCGATGACCGAGTGCCGAACGGACGGCACCTCCGCGTTCAACACACGTACGGTGCAGCGACGTCCTCCTTCTTGATCCAGCAAGGGGGAAGGAGAGGTTGATGGAGATCCAGCAGCACGACGGCGTGGTGGTGGATGTAGCGGGTCTCGTGCAGGGCTTCGCCGAGCTTCTACGAGAGAGAGAGAGGTGTTGCAGGGGAGGAGGGAGGCGCCCAAGGCTGTTGTTTGCTGCCCTCCCTCCCCCCCTTTATATAGGCCCCTGGGGGGTGCGCCAGCCCCAAGAGATGGGATCTCAAAGGGGGCGGCGGCCACAAGGGGGGGAAGGGCTTGCCTTGCCCCCCAAGGCAAGGGGGAACTCCCCCCTAGGGTTCCCAACCCTAGGCGCATGGGGGGGAGGCCCAAGGGGGGCGCCCCAGCCCACTAGGGGCTGGTTCCCTTCCACTTTCAGCCCACGGGGCCCTCCGGGACAGGTGGCCCCACCCGGTGGACCCCCGGGACCCTTCCGGTGGTCCCGGTACAATACCGATAACCCCCGAAACTTTCCCGGTGGCCGAAACTGGACTTCCTATATATAATTCTTCACCTCCGGACCATTCCGGAACCTCTCGTGACGTCCGGGATCTCATCCGGGACTCCGAACAACTTTCGGGTTTCCGCATACATATATCTCTACAACCCTAGCGTCACCGGACCTTAAGTGTGTAGACCCTACGGGTTCGGGAGACATGCAGACATGACCGAGATGCCTCTCCGGTCAATAACCAACAGCGGGATCTGGATACCCATGTTGGCTCCCACATGCTCCACGATGATCTCATCGGATGAACCACGGTGTCGAGGATTCAATTAATCCGTATGCAATTCCCTTTGTCAATCGGTATGTTACTTGCCCGAGATTCGATCGTCGGTATCCCAATACCTTGTTCAATCTCGTTACCGGCAAGTCTCTTTACTCGTACCGCAATGCATGATCCCGTGACTAACGCCTTAGTCACATTGAGCTCATTGTGATGATGCATTACCGAGTGGGCCCAGAGATACCTCTCCGTCACACGGAGTGACAAATCCCAGTCTCGATCCGTGCCAACCCAACAGACACTTTCGGAGATACCCGTAGTGCACCTTTATAGTCACCCAGTTACGTTGTGACGTTTGGCACACCCAAAGTACTCCTACGGTATCCGGGAGTTGCACGATCTCGTGGTCTAAGGAAAAGATACTTGACATTGGAAAAGCTCTAGCAAACGAAACTACACGATCTTTTATGCTATGCTTAGGATTGGGTCTTGTCCATCACATCATTCTCCTAATGATGTGATCCCGTTATCAATGACATCCAATGTCCATAGTCAGGAAACCATGACTATCTGTTGATCAACGAGCTAGTCAACTAGAGGCTTACTAGGGACAGGTTGTGGTCTATGTATTCACACATGTATTACGATTTCCGGACAATACAATTATAGCATGAATAATAGACAATTACCATGAACAAAGAAATATAATAATAACCATTTACTATTGCCTCTAGGGCATATTTCCAACAGATTATTACCCGGAGCAACATCAAAAGAGACAACTTCAAAAGACCTTGGCATTCAATACGTGCACGATGGCACGGCAGAGATAGACTGTTGCACCTACTCTATTACAAAACGCATCAAATCTAATAAGGGTGGAGCATTGTTTGGTAAGTCGACAGCCGAGTTACGATGCCCGCTGAGAGGAAGTCTCCGGCTCGATCCTATCCTCTCCTCCGGCTGATCCCAAGACCTGGAAGGTTAATGACTTCCAGTCGATGCCGCTGAGAGCCTCGAATTGGGCTTCCTCGTCAATTAACCCGGCCGGGTCAATCTCCGGGGCGAAGGTGTGCTGACGAGCCGGCGGGATCAGGTTGAGGGCTTCATAGCGAGGGGTTGGAATCCTCTGATTCTCCGCGTCATAACCCGGCTGGTACTTGGTCAGATCTGTGTCATTCCCGATGAGGGTGGCCACCGGGCGTACAGCCTTCACGCACGCCGCGAAGTCCTTCTGATCGAAAGCTGAGCCGTCTTCCTTCAGGCTTGGATAGCCAAGGGCGATGTCCGTCGGGTCTAACTCCGGCAGGAATGCCTTGGCCCGGCTCAGCGCGGCGATCGCTCCGGCTCTCGCAGAAGCCCGTCGCAGCTCTTGGATTCGCTGAGGCAGAACGGCGAGCCGGCGCAGGACTTCTGCCAGGTGAGTCGACACCTCGTTGGATAGGGCCACCACAGCTAAGGCACGCTGTGACCCGGTGTAGAGCTGCTCCACCAGGGTGTACACGGCCTTTAGCTTGGTGACCACGCTCTGGTTGAGGTTGGCACTTCTAGGACCTGTTTAACAGAATCAGGTAAGTCGGCGACAAGGATGAATCACAAGATACAAACATTCTACCATTGATGAAAGCCGGGGAGGCGACTTACCGAAGATGGCGGCCACCATTTGGGAAACCTGGCGCTTTAGGCCGGAAAGCTTGGCGGTCTTCTCAGAGAGAGCCATTTCCGCCTGTTCCGCCCGGGTCACCAGTGCGGCCTTCTCTTCGGCCCAGGCTTTTCGCTCAGCATCAAATTCTGTCTTCAGCTTCTCTTGAGTAGCGATGCTGGATACAAACTTGGCATTTGCCTTCCGGGTCTCCATCTCCCGCGTCTTCAGCCGGCTCTTGAGATCCGCAAGGTCTGCCTCTAGCTTCTTGCCAACAGCCTGCATAAATTTCCGGGTTATTAAACAATCATTATATAAGTCCCAAGCGTTTTCCAAGCAAAGACACTTGGCACTTGGGGGCTAATGCATATTGAACGTATCTATCTACATACTGCCGGCTCAATTGAGTAAGCCGGAACCTAAGTCTACAAGATATTCAAATCATAAGTCATCGACTTGGGGGCTAGCATGGCAAAGGTAACTATGCAGTAAGTAAGAAGATAGCAGAAGGATACCTCAGATTTTTGCTGGATCTGGTTTACCATGGCGACCTCGGCGTCCCGGCTCTTGTGTACTTGGCTGATGTAGCCAGAGACGAGCTCTCCAATGCTCAGGTTGTTGTAGTTGGAGAGGTCCAGATTCGCCCGGTGGGGCTGCAGTAACTCCCCCTTAGTGGAGCACTTGGCCAACACGGTCGGTCTCCCCGGCTCAACATGCTCCGTCCGGGTCGTCTGCTGGTGGAGCTGAACCGGAGGCCTCCGGGTTAACCGAAGCTTCGGTCGTTGCCTTGGTAGTTGGGGCGGTGGCTTCAGGTGCCGTGTCCATTGCAGTGGTGGCTTCGGGGGCGGAGGCAGCTGGCGGTTCTTGGACTGTCACCGCCGGCTCAGGAAAATCCGGCACTCCGGCCGACTTGGTTTTCTTCACCCTCTTGGTGAGCTTTGCTTGGGCACTGAAAGAACAACAAAGGTTAGTACAAAGCATATGAGTAAATATCAGAACAACATGAGATGATTGTTGTTACCCGGGCGCGGTCTTGAAAGCCGGCAGATTTGACTGCATGGAGTCACCCGAAGAGGGGGAGGTCTCCTGATAATTGAAGTCAGAAGAGTTGAGTGGCTGACGGATAACACCCGCCAACGGGTGAAAAGGGTACAAGTGGGAAATAACCTCAGTTCGGCGCTTCCTTGTTGCGTCGGGTAACCCGGCGGAGAGGTCGGTGTCCTTGTTGGTCCGGGTGTGACGCCGGCTTTCGTGAACCTGTCACTTCAAAAGAAATTGAGGGTCTTGATGAGCTAAAGGATGTGAAAAGCTTACTTTCCGGGTTACCCTTCGGACTTTCAGCTGTGGCAAGGGCTCCGAGTCGGAGGAAAGTGACATTACCTCTTCAACCACCGGGTTACTTGTGCCGGTGTCATCCTGTCAATGAGCAAGTATTGATAAGGCGGACAGCAACAAACAGTGAATATAGTAAGGACTTAAATGCTCAGGAGTTACCTCTGACTCGGAGCTGTCGCTTAATTGCATCAGCTCCGACGCAGTAGGCCTGCTTCCTTTTTTGCGAGGGGCGGCTTTGGCTTCTTCGCCTTCCTGGCTTTCTTGGCCGCCTCATGGTCATATTTGACCCGCCAGAACTTATCATCAGCCTGAAAAATACAATGATGAATTCTTAAAACGGTTCAGATGAAGGTTATATGCAGACGAAGATAAAAAGTTAAAGTCAGCGGCTTACCGCTGGGGCTGGATTGGTCTTGCAGAAGGGGGCTAACCCGGTCCTTCCGCAGTCTGCCAGGCTCTCGTTTAAAAGAGCCTTGGTCTCCTCCTCTGCAACGTCTTCTGGAAGATCATTGCGGCTGTGCCTCTGAGGGTCATCCTTTCGCCCGGTGTACTCACACATTAAGCCGGGGCGGCGGCTCAATGGGATCACCCGCCATGAGATCCAGACCCGGACCAGGTCGATTCCGTTCAGACCGTTGCCCAGGAGGGCCTTGATTTTGTTGATAGTAGGAAGCAGAGGCTGGCGCTCCGCTGGAGTCAGCTTGTCCGACAGTGGGTGAGTCGGCTCCAGACGTGTTGGGCGAAAGCCGGGCAACGGGATTTCGTCAGCCGGGGACGTATCTTGGCAGTAGAACCAAGTCATGTTCCAGTCCTTGGGGTGGCTCGGCGGCTCTGCGTAGGGGAAAAGACAGTCCCTACGCCGCTGGATGGAGATGCCACCTAACTCCAGACTTGGCCCGTTGGCGCACTCATTCTGGCGGTTTAAGTAAAAAAGCTCTTTGAAGAGCAGCAGACTAGGCTCTTCTCCAAGGTAAACCTCGCAGAAGACTTGGAAATTGCAGATGTTGGACACTGAGTTGGGGCCTATATCTTGAGGCCGCAAGTCGAAGAAGTTGAGCACGTCCCTAAAAAACTTTGAGCCGGGCGGTGCGAAGCCCCGGCTCATATGATCTGCGAAAATCACTACTTCCCCGTCCTTTGGCTGTGGTCTCTCTTCTGACGGGTCAGGGGCACGGTAGGACATGATTTCCTTCTTAGGCAGATATCCGGACTTAACAAAATTGGCTAGGGTCTCGTTGGTGACGTTGGACCTCATCCAGTTGCAAGTGATGGGAGCCTTGGGAGGCATGGTGAAAGTTGGCAGTCTATGACAAAAAGGAAAAATGTCCGGGTTAATTATAAGCCGGAGATCTACAGTTCAAAACTAAGGTGGCGACTTATGAAGGGGACTAATGATATATACTCAGGTACAGTGGGTTATTTAAGCCGCAGGGGCATTCAGAATAAGTTGATTATCTACGGCCCTTATCACAGCTAAGCCGGAGGATTCTACGAAGCATGGTTCTCTTTAAGCCGGAAGGTTCTACGGCATGTGGTTTCTTTAAACCGGAATTGTAAGCCGCCAAGGTTCAATGGTTGCAGTTTTTACTAAGTGTGGTAAAACAGGTTTCACATATTGCCGTAACTTTTTTGGATCAAAATGGTCGGTCCAAAGAAAATTTTCTAGACCTAAAATACGGACACAGGGGAGTTCTTGAGCTCGAAGGAGGTCTTCATGCAGTAGAAAGAAGTTTGTTTGCATGTGAAATGGGTGCTAAACGACTACCGCAGTAAGTCTATACAGATCTAAGATCAACAGGAGCAGTAAGCAAGAAAGCTACCGGAGTTTGTGGCAATGGCGACGAACGCGGACGAACCCTACGGTAGATCTAACCTACAGGGCAAGCAAGACTTACCGGAGCTGGAGAGCCGCGGAGGTTGTTGCGTTTTTCTGGTCCGTTCAGGGTGATGCAGCGGCCTGAGCTGGGGACGACGAGAAGACCCGCGGCGGCGACGGCGGCGGAGCTCGAGCAGCACGGGACAGTGAGAGGAAGAAGAAGACAGAGAAAGGAGCGTGAAGAGAGCCCGTCGGGCCGGCCTATTTATAAGGCAAGCTCTTAAGTGGGCGCGAGATTCAAGGAGACCACGGCGTGGTTATCTCCCCCCATGACGCCTCGATTTTCGGAATGACAGTAAAAGCAAAGATCCGTTGCGGATCTGGTGGAGTAAAAAACGGGCTTAATGGAGGATGACGTCACGGCGGATTATCCGGAGTCCAGAGGATGACGTCACGCCGGGTTATGGCCTCACATGAAAGGTAAGCCGGATATTTTTTCTGTCGGAAGAGTTGAAGATTGACATGAGCCGACTCAAATCAATCTGGGGCCTAATGTTGAGGATATAGACCTTAGAGTCACCCGCCAGGAGGGGCCAGGTTACTCTAATGGTCATTACCAGAAGCCCGGAGCCAAGCTTGAAGACGATGGGCCAGAGATGGGCTGAGACCCGGATATGGCTTAAGCCCCGTAGTTACAATCATTATTATGGTAGAACTTGTAGTGTATGGCAAGTATAGTTGAGAGTCCGAGCCGGACACTTTTATGAGCCGGCCGGGACTCTAAGGTCTGCTGGGCGTCAGCCTCCCTATATAAAGGGACGACCCGGCAGCGGTTTAGGGACAAGAACAATCTCATCGAGAGCCGGGCATAGCAGTTTAGCTCCCTGGTGATCGTAACCCTAATCAATACCACCTCAAACTGGACGTAGGCTTTTGCCTTCACCGTAAGGGGCCGAACCAGTATAAACCCTCGTGTTCCTTGTCCCGCATTAACCCCTTCAAGCTTCCTAGCTGCGATGGCTCCACGACTAAGTCCTAGCTCGAGGACATCTGCCGTGACAATTCCACGACAGAACTCCATGCAAACATACGATCCTGGTCATGTATATCTTTGCCAACTTAGCACTGGTGTAAGTGGTCTTTACTGGAATGAAATGAGCCACTTTCGTCAAACGGTCGACTACAACCCATATCGAGTCATAGCCTGAACGAGTCCTGGGTAATCCTGTGATAAAATCCATGCCTATTTTATCCCACTTCCATTCGGGTATCGACAATGGTTGTAGCAATCCTGCTGGCTTCTGATGCTCTGCCTTCACTCTCTGACACACATCACATACTGCTACATATTCTGCAATATCCTTCTTCATTCCGGTCCTCCAGAAAGTATTCTTCAAATCCAAATACATCTTGGTATTCCCTGGGTGAATCGAGTACGGTGAATCATGGGCTTCTTGCAAAATCAACTTCCTGATCTCCGGATCATTTGGTACATATACGCGGTCCTCAAACCATAAGGTATCATGCTCATCCTCACGAAATCCCTTGGCTTTTCCTTTGTTCATCTTCTCCTTTATCTCTTCAATCTCCTTGTCTGTCTTCTGAGCTTCTCTGATCCTTTCCATCAAGGTAGACTGAATCTCCAATGTTGCTAAATAGCCTCTTGGGACTATCTCCAAATATAGCTCGCGAAGGTCCTCGGCTAACTCCTGAGGTAACTCTCCTGTCATGAGGGTGTTGACATGACTCTTGCGGCTCAACGCGTCTGCTACTACGTTAGCCTTTCCAGGGTGATAATGCAATCTCATATCATAATCTTTAATGAGCTCCAACCATCTCCTCTGTCTGAGATTTAACTCCTTCTGCGTGAAAATATACCTCAAACTCTTGTGATCAGTATACACCTCACAATGGTTTCCGATGAGAAAATGTCTCCATGTCTTCAATGCACGCACCACGGCTGCTAACTCCAAGTCATGCGTAGCATAATTCTTCTCATGGGGTTTAAGTTGTCGTGAAGCATATGACACAACTCTTCCTTCCTGCATAAGCACTGCTCCAAGTCCTCGACGAGAAGCGTCGCAGTAAACTTCATAGTCCTTGCGTTGATCTGGCAGAATCAACACTGGTGATGTAACCAATCGTTTCTTCAACTCTTGGAAACTAGCTTCACAATCCTCAGTCCAATTGAATTTGGTGTCCTTCTTCAATAGCTCAGTCATGGGCTTAGCAATCTTCGAGAAATTCTCGATGAATCTCCGGTAGTATGCTGCAAGTCCAAGAAAACTCCGGATTTCTCCAACTGTCGTGGGTGATTCCCAACTTGTCACTGTGTCAACCTTGGCAGGGTCCACTGCTATTCCTTCTCCAGAAATAACATGTCCAAGGAATTCAACTTCCTTCAGCCAAAACTCACATTTGCTGAACTTGGCATATAATTGATGTTCTCTGAGCTTCTCAAGTACCAATCGTAAATGCTCCTCATGCTCTTCCTCATCCTTGGAAAAGATTAAAATATCATCAATGAACACCACGACGAACTTATCCAGGAATTCCATAAACACTTTGTTCATCAGGTTCATGAAATATGCAGGTGCGTTAGTCAGACCAAATGACATAACGGTATACTCGTACAATCCATATCTGGTGGTGAAAGCCGTCTTAGGTATATCCTGCTCTCGAATCTTTAACTGATGGTATCCCGATCATAGATCGATCTTGGAAAATACTTTAGCTCCTTGTAGGCGGTCAAACAAATCATTGATCATCGGCAGTGGGTACTTGTTTTTGATGGTTACTTCATTCAATCCTCGGTAATCAACAACCATCCTCAGCGATCCATCTTTCTTCTCCACTAGAAGTACTGGTGATCCCCAAGGTGACGAACTTGGGCGAATATAGCCTTTATCCAGTAACTCCTTGATCTGCTTCTTAATTTCCTCCAAATCTTTTGCGGGCATCCTGTACGGTCTCTTAGATATTGGCCCTGTGCCTGGCAAAAGTTCAATCAAGAACTCAATGTCTCTGTCTGGTGGCATGCCTGGCAACTCTTCTGGAAATACATCCGGATAATCCTTCACCACTGGTACTTCCTCCTGTACAACTCCTGATAAGGAATTCACTTGAGTCCTCTTCGGCATGTGCCGGGATACATACTTGATCCTCTTTCCTTCTGGGGTGGTAAGCAAAATCGTCTTGCTGGCACAATCGATGTTTCCTCCATACAACGATAGCCAATCCATTCCCAAAATCACATCCAAACCTTGCGACTCCAAAACTATGAGGTCTGAGGGGAAAACATGCCTTCCAATGGCCAATGGTATCTGAAAACATCCTTGGGTTGCCATATACTCTGCTCCTGGCGAGGTTACTAACATAGGGGTTTTGAGAACTTGGGTGGACATCTTAAACTTATTCACAAATCCCCTTGATATGAATGAATGCGATGCACCAGTATCGAAAAGAACGGTTGCAGTAAATGACTTAACCAAAAACTTACCTATTACTGCATCAGGCTGAGCTTCAACCTCCTCCACGCTCATGTGGTTCACATGTCCTTTGTTGAACGGGTTCGGCTTCTTCCCAGAGCTTCCATTGCCATTTCCATTTTGGGCTTCAGGACAATCAGTTGCATAATGTCCAGTCTTCTGGCACTTGAAACAAGTAATGTGACTTAGATCCCTCTTGGTTGGGGTAGATGGGTTGGTGCGGTTCTGTCCGTTGCCTCCTCCATTCCCATTACCATTCTTGGAGCCATTGTGGTTGTGCGAACTACCTCCTCCATGGGTATGCTGAAACTGTCCTCCCGGTTTCGGGGCAAATCGTGGCTTCTGCTGAGCTCCAGAATTGTACTTTCCTTGTCCATACTTCCTCTTACGATTTTCAATCTGCTGTTGCTTTCCTTCAATCATGAGAGCTCTATCTACCAGCTCCTGGTAGTTGTTGAAGGTTGCTACCATCAACTGCATACTCAGTTCATCATTCAGTCCTTCAAGAAACTTCTCCTGCTTGGCAGCATCTGTAGCAACGTCATCTGGTGCATAACGTGCTAACTTACTGAAATCCTCCACATACTGGCCTACGGTGCGTCCTCCTTGGCGTAGGTTGCGAAACTCACGCTTCATAGCCATAGCTCCTGCTGAAACATGTGCTGTACGGAAAGCTTGCTGAAACTGATCCCACGTGACAGTGTCAATAGGGTGCGTGGCTGTATAATTCTCCCACCATGATGCTGCGGGTCCATCAAGCTGATGTGCGGCAAAACGCACTCTTTCCGCATCTGTGCATCCTGCAGTGGTCAACTCCCTTCCAACTTTGCGGAGCCAATCATCTGCAACAATCGGCTCGGTGCTACTGGAAAACACCGGCGGGTTTAGCCTTAAGAAACGGGCTAAGTGATCAACAGGTGGTGGTGGCGATGGGTTGTTGTTGTTGTTGTTGCCTTGGTTCTGCACTAACACTTGCATCAGGGCATTCTGTTGCTGAATCAACTGGGTGATCTCTGGTGGGAAAACAAATCCGGTGTCGCGTCTCGGAGGCATCTGATAGGTTTAGAAAAGATGAGAGTTTAGAATAGAATGAGGTCTAGAGAGAAAACACTACCCATATGCTCATGAGACAAATACAATCAATATCACTCAATCAATTCAAACAAGGCAACAATCGATCTGACTAGCGTTACAAAGTGCTATACTATTAAATGGGGGAAAACTACTACTGATATGGTGGTCTAATAAAAATTCTAATCCGTTGAAGACTCCATGATGTCTGCTCCGGCTTCATCAACCCAGTCATCTTCACTTGGTTCCGAGTCGGTGTCGTCGATGATGATGTAGTTATCCGGACAAGTGCATTCGTCGACTTCTGCTTTTGGCACTGGATTTCCCATGAATACTCCAATCTTCTTCTCCAGGTCGTCATTCTTCCCTACTAGTGCGTTGATTTCCTCCAAATAATCCTCGCGTGTAGCCTTGAGTTCTTCTTGGAGCTCCTTGATCTTGGTTAATGCCTTCTTCAGTTCTTCCTTGTTCGTGCACATCTGGTTCTCCTGGCGACGAATATGTTGGTTTTGCTCCTGGATGAAAGCTGCGATTGATCCATCCTTCTTGGTTCTGATCATCTCCCATTGCGCGTCTCGGCGTCCACAAATCTGATAAATTGTATCCTTAAGCTCCTGGTGGTAGACTTCTCCAATGCGTCCCATGGCGATGTGTGCGGCCATGCTCTTCCCTAAACTCCAAGTTGGTGCTTCGAAAACCAATCTTATGGGTTCAGTAACTGGCACAAACGTCCTTCCTGGAATGAGAACTTGAATCTTCCAGCTCTCCTCTTCGGGTAATGTGGCGTTGTAGGTTCCGGTGATGCTTGGTATTCCTATGTTAAAATACTTGGTGACTTCCTTCAAGTGTCGACCAAACGGCGTGTCTTCATCTGGTTGCATGAACTTGCTCCTTGCATTCGCCATTCCTAAAAGAGTAGAAAGTGGAGAGGGGTCAGAAATGAGAAGAGAGAAGCTTTCTAGGGCTTAAGCTTAGTGGTCGTGTCCTACAGTCAGCGTGTGCTCTGATACCAACTTTGTAGCGACCAGACCTCAAATGGTCTGTGCTGCTGTGCACCAGTGTCATCCCTGGATCAGTAATGCTGACACGCACAGTACAAATGGAGGATTTATAACAGAGTAGCAATCACACACTTATTACATCGCATATCTCCAAAGAGATTAAGTATGCTAAACATGGCTTAAGGCCATCTAAAAACGATAACAGCGGAAGACTTGGAAGATAAGTGAGTCCATCAACTCCAGCGGCATCACTGAGTATAAGACCACGACCTAAGGCACCTTACTCGTCGTCTGAAAAGTCTGCAACATGAAACGTTGCAGCCCGAAAACGGGTCAGCACATAGAATATGCTGGCAATGTAACACATAGAGAGTAATGAACAATAATAATGTTATACTACATGCATATATGGCTGTTGGAAAGCTCTACGGTTACAGTTTATGCGAAAAGCCAATTTTTCCCTACTGCAAAGGAATAAATTTTATTCAACTATCATGGTGGTTGTTAAACATTGAGAAGGTACCTCCAACTCAATCCCAATTAAGTGTCATCATTAACCCCACAAAATTAATTAAAAGTAACATGGTGATGAGATTCAAATGATAATCCAGGTACTAGATACTCAAATTGTCCATAACCGGGGACACGGCTAACCATGATTAGTTTGTACACTCTGCAGAGGTTTGCGCACTTTTCCCCACAAGACTCGATCGCCTCCGCTTGGTTCTCGCACTACATGATGTTTGAGAAACGGATGACCGAGACACAGTCTTTCAGAAACAATCACTCTCTACTCTGGATGGACCGGTACACCTACTTTCCCCTACATCTGCTAGCCCACCTCTTCAAGAGATCATGTAACCTACTCAACTATGCTAGAGCCCATAATAGCTTGTGGCTGCACACGGAAGTTTCTAGCATGAACAATCTTATGATCCCTTTGAGCCTGGGTGGCGGACCTTATAAAATCAGACAACACTGGGTTCTCCAGGTGCCTCAATCCACCCATATGTGAGTTTTAGTTGCCACCTTAAGTTGAACCATTAATAAACATCTCACATCTGTCATGAATATCACTCAAACCCAATCCACGTCTACGAGCATAGCATGGCAATATAATAGCAAACGTAGAAGTAACTCCCAAGGGTTGGATAAGAAAACAGGTAATAGGTACTACCTCATCTACTTCCCAGTTCCCACAATTTAATCAGATCCTAGTCATGCAATTGTTTGAGGAATAGATCTAATGCAATAAAACTGGGTATGGAAAGTATGATCAAAGTGTTACTTGCCTTGCTGATGATCCGCGAAACCTAGCGATTCGAAGTAACAAGCGGCACACTCCGGGTACTCTATCGCAAACAAACAAGCATACAATCAGTACTCATCTAATGCACACGTAAAACTCGAATAAAAGATCCAACCAGAAAGTTCAACTTAAGAACTCCGGTTTGCAAAAAGAATCAACTCGAAAGAAGCAACGAAAGTCAAACTGCGAAAGAAAGAAGCTTCGTTTACTAATCTGGATCTAGGTCAAATTTTACTGTAGCAAAAACTTGTTTGAGTAGGTTATACGGAAAGAGAATTTCGAGACGAAACTCTAGGCGCTTGAATCGCCTGATTCCGATAAACGAGCGAGAAGTTAAACAGAAACGAAGATTCGATCAGAAATCGAATCTGAGAAAATAGCGGAAAAATCCGACGAAAAAGAAAAACGGATGAACGATTAAAGAACGGATGTTCGTTAACAGAGAAAAACCGACGAACGCGTTTGTTAAAACGAACGGTTCGGTGAACGCTCGCAAAATAACAAAACCGAAAAAAACCGATCTAGGGTTTTTTTTAAAACGAATGGTTTTTTTTAAAGAAAACCGGCAACGAGGCGAGGCAGTACCTCGTCGGGGGCGGGGCTCCCGTGCTCCGGTCGGGCGGCGGGGTGCGGGGCTCGGGGGGAGTGCGAAGGGGCGGCGAGGGGGGGCGGCGAACGGCGGCGGCTCGGGCTCGGCTCCGGCGGCGGCGAGCGAGGCGAGTGCGGGCGGCGGCGGGCGAGGTGAGAGAAGAGGGGGGGCGCGGGGGTATATAAAGGGGGGGTGCTCGGCTTGGAGGAGGGGGCAAGCTCCAGCGGGGCTCGGACTCCCGTGTCCATGGCGGACACGGCGCGGCGGCGCTCCCGTGCGGGGGAAGGAGAGGGCGCGGGGTGGGCCGGCGCTCGGCTGGGCTGCGGCCCGGTCGGGCGTCGCGCGGTTTTTTTAAAAACGTTCCCCGGAAAATAATTCGTAGAAAAATAAATAAAAGTCCAAAAAAATATATAATAAATTTTCCCCGTCTAGTTAGAAAATCTAGAATAGGGTGAACATTTTTTTAACACAAAATAAATATTTTGAAAACATGCAATATTTTTAATGCAATAAAAATTGCAAATAAAATCCGAATAAATCCAATAAATGATTTTAACATTTTTCCTCCAGTATTTCAATTGTTTTGGAGAAGTCATCTTTTCTCCTCTCATTTATTTTGTTTAATGAAATATTTTTTCGGAGAGAAAATAATTAAAACCAAAATCCTCGTCTTTTTATTTGATGAAAATCAAATATGAAAATTTGAGAAAATCCCCAACTCTCTCCGAGGGTCCTTGAGTTGCTTAGGATTTATCGAGGATTTGTCAAAATGCAATAAAATATGATATGCAATGATGATCTATGTATAACATACCAAATTGAAAATTTGGGATGTTACACACTCACATGGTGATGCCACATGGGCTAAAATTTGGCAAGACTTAGTGATTTGATTATATAAAGATTCTGTAAAAGTTTCATACCAATTGGATTCACCAAAATGGTACTTGCTTCATAGTTATCTTCACTGACCAGAATCTTGCAATAATTCTATAGAAATATTGGCTCAATGAAATGGTGCCAAATTTGGTGGAGAGAGGTTATATAGGTAGGAGAACAATCTGGTAATTTATCAGGATTTTTGAAGCAATATAAAATGCACTTGCTTCACAACCTGAAAATTTTGCCAGAATCAAAGATTTGGTCATGTTCTCACATAAATGATTGGATGGGGCTGAAATTTGGAGGAGGCTAATTATATGAGCACAAGAAGAGGCATGCAAAATTTCAAGTCATTTGGATGCTCCTAGCTAGTACTTCCTTCACAGTGGCTTCTGTCTGATAGGAACTTTGAAAAATCACTGAGGAAGATTGGCTAGGCAAATAAAGTTGAATTTTGGCATGAGGCAATTATTTGGACATAAAAGAATGACCAAAAAGTTTGGGAGCAAACAAGATTGGATAGGTGGCACTTCCTTCACAATATGCCACTCTGGACAGAAATGAAGAATAATTATTGGAGAATTATTCTTGGGCTAGGACAGGAAAGTTTGGGCATATTTGAGCAATATATGACCCAAAGAAATTATGAGAATTATTTGGGAATTTATGGATGGACGGAAATATAGGTTGCTTCACAACCTAGGGCAGACAAGGTTATTCCTTTAATAGAGAAAGGAATTTTCCATAGAAAAAGAAATTAGGGCTCCTTTGATTCAAGGGAATTCTATAGGATTTTTGGAGGATTGAAATCCTTTGAAATTTTTCCTACGTTTGTCCTTTGATTCATAGGATTGAATCCCATAGGAATTTTCCAATGAAATCTTTTGTACTACATTTCATAGGAAATCTAACATCCACTCTAACCTCTTTTTACAATTCCTTCGCTTTTCCCGTGAAATCAAACGCTCCTTGCTAATCCTATAGGATTCAAGTGGGCATGACACTCTAATCCTATACTTTTCCTATTCCTGCGATTTCAAAATCCTGCGAATCAAAGAGGTCCTTAGGGTTTGGTCAAGCAGTGGAGTGACATGATCTTGGCAAGCTTTTGAGAAAGATGAGCCACTTGGGAGGGGGAATGAGAATGATTTCCCAGGTGACAAAGCCACAGAACCACTCCAAAAAGAAAAACAGAGCAAAAAACAATTAAATTAAAAGAAAAAGAAAAGGGCCAAAATCCAGGCTGTTACAACCCAATCACAAATGGTTGGGATGAAGATTTGGTGATCCAAACACTATGGCCAATTGATGCTCGAAGAGTCCTGGCGATCACTCTCCCTATGCATAATATGCAGGACTTCATTGCCTGGAGCTATACTAAAACCGGATTGTTCACTATACGATCTGCTTATTTGGAGGAGTGGAATAAACAACATGAAAAGAAACTGGAATACACAAATGGTATGGGTAGAAGTAGGGTCAATCCTATTTGGGGTAAGATTTGGAAATTAGCTTGTCCAGCGAAGGTGAAATTTTTTATCTGGCGCACATTGCATGGCACACTACCGTGTCGTATTACTCTGGCCAATAGACACATACAAATTTCACCCAATTGCCCAGCATGTTCGAATGGGCCAGAGGACACCAAGCATGTGTTGTTTCTGTGTCAGAAGGCAAAAGAAGTGTGGGAAAAGTTGGGGATGTATGGAGCGGTTAAAAAAGCTTGTGCTGTTGATCGTGCAGGGGAAGCGGTCCTTGAATCATTACTCCTCATGCCAGAACAAGAATTTTCTTTATCGGATTCACAGAACGCACGGGAGTTGATTGTTGTAACCGCGTGGTATTTATGGTGGAATAGACGTAAACTGATTCATGAGGGAAAGTACTAAGAGGGTATGTCAACCCTTGATGGGAATTCGTGCTATAACAACAAATTTTGTAAATGCACATTCCCATAACGCAAATAGGAAGATTGGAGGGTGGAGTAGACCTCCTATGGGCTTTGTTAAATTGAATGTGGATGCTGCCTTCGATCATGATCTACTAAAGGGCATAGCAGAGGCTGTCCTCAAGGATGACAAAGGAAACTTCATTGTAGATGGAAATTGGAAGATTGATTGTTACGCTGATGTCCTGACAGCGGAAGCATTAGCACTTAGGTTTGGCTTATCGCTAGCACAGAAGGCGGGTTGCAATCGTCTTGTTATCAACTCTTACATTATGGAAGTCATTGACACAATGAAGAACGGAAGACACTCTCTAGGAGCGGCAGCGGCAAATTTGTATGACTTTTTTTATAGCTTGTGATTTTCCTCTTACTAGTTTCGAACAATGTAATACGGAAGCGAACAAGGTCGCGCATGAGTTGGCTCGACTAGCAAAATATTCCGTGACGAGGGATTGGATTGAGGAGCCTATGGGAAATATTGTATCTCTGCTTGTAGACGATGTAACCATTATTTCTAATTAATAAAGTGGTTGATGTTTTTCAATAAAAAAATAGTAACGATGATGGAAACTTCAACACACAACCCGCCGGGCTAGATTATATGAAAATCCTAAGCATGCCTAATCGAGCACTGTTTTGGAGTAAGGTCGATCATATCGTAACAACAACTTTGAATATGACGCCAAGGATGAGGGGACCAAATTACTCGTATACCCAGACCACTTTGTCATAAAACGATTCCCAATGCCTTTCAAGCCTATGCAACTAATTCACCTACAAATGAACTCTACTTATTTATTATGTAGTTGACATCCATATTGATACTAAGAGGTTCAAAGGGGACCTATATTTATATGCCCGACATTATTTACAAGATGATGTTTCATTTATCCACTTGTGCTGGTGCGCGCTTGTTTAATTTGAGCACATGTAGCATGGTAGTTTTTAAAAATTTGTTACCCACACTGACTTTTTTAGATAGTATGTTTGTATTCGAATCACCTACAAAGTCCTTGACCCGTACAAGCACATCCTAACACATGCACAGAAAACCAGAAAAATGAAGAGCACCCTAACAACCAATAAAACATGAAGATTTCTGGAGCTCTGTGTCATCATCCCTGAACCTTGCGAGAAGACCCTGCCACACAAGAATATGCAACCAGACCCAACCAGGTCATTATATTCAACCATGGCATAATCACCGTCGTGCCGCCCCCCTTTTCTTCGCTCCGCCGCCGAAAAGACAAGGACACACATCTGCATCCAACACGCTTGCACCAGCCTTCGCCATCTGTGGCTTCGAGTATCGCTATATGTGCCCTTCCAGGTGGAAGAGAGCTAGGATCTGGTTCTGGTGCCGCGGCCAGGTCAACCGCTTGGGCAAAGCAGGACATTCTTCCAGTGGCATCACAAAGGAAGAGGAAGAACAACAACAGAAAAATCATACCGACAAGAAGGAAGAAGAATCTCCGTCTTCACACAACCACCACCCATCAGAGGACTAAACCGACCAATGTCGGTCGACCTCCAGATACCATAGCCTACGACCTCGACGAGATCCGGGGATCCCCCACCCCATTAGCTCCAAGACGACTAACCGCGAACGGAGCCCGAGGAACGGAGCCCCGCCTAACCGCGAATGGAGCCCGAGGAAACTTATTCAGACATCGTCTCCCTCAACCCTAAGCCAAATGAGAACCCACCCGACGCACAACTTTGAGGTTCCCCCACCCTCCCGTCGCCGGAGGGGCTGACGAAGGAAGAGGGAACTAGCGGTGGCACCGACGACACTCAAAGGAAACACGGTCGCCTCCTTTCGCCTGTGTGCGAGATCGATCTTTCCGGGAGTTACAAGACGTGTCTTGAATAGACCAGATCAGTAAAATTTCTCCACTACTCCCTCCGTCCCATAATATAAGAGCATTTTTTACACTATCACGCTCTTATATTATGGGACAGTAGTACCTTTGAAGTGCTCATATGAAATGACGAAAGTGCCCAAGACTATGGCATCAAATTAACTCCTCAGAGTATCTCCAATAGATGGTCCAAATGTAAAAATAACTAACTTTTGGACCGTCTGGGGCAAAAAACGCTGCTCCAACAGACGGTCCATACGCAAAAAAAATTGGACCGCGGCCTCCTCGTGATGTAAAATGCAACACCTCGCGATGCAAATATACATCACGAGATGCATCTGGTCCAACACTAGCCGCCGCCCACGAGCGCCCAACCGCCACTTCATTTCCGTTCCCGCCCGTCCGCCGCCCCGCCGCCCCGCTGCACGCCGCCCGCATCAGATCCGGCGCCGCCCCGGACCCCGCCGCCCGCCCGCCGCGGATCCGGCCCCGCCGCCCGCCGTTGTTTCCACGTCGCGTCGCTGCCCGCCCGCCCCACAGCTCCGCCCTGCAGCCCGCCGACCGCCGCCCCGCAGGTCCGCCACCGCCCGCCCCCCGCCCGCAGATCCGCCCCACCCGGCTCCGTCCGCCACCGCCCCGCCGGCCACCGCTGCCCCGCAGCTCCGCCACCGCTCCACCCCGGCCGCACGCCGCTCCACCGCTCTCCGATGGCGCCGAAGAAGACGCCGAAGGGCAAGTCGGGCTTCTTTGGCGTGAGGCAGAAGCCCTCCGGCAACTGGGGTGTGGAGTTCTCCGGCGTCGGAAGGCGTTGGTGGATCGGCATGTACCCCTCCGCGAGGCCGCGCATGCCTACGACGTGGAGGTGTGGCGTGCCGAGAGGCCTCGGTCGCACCTCAACTTTCCAGAGATCGAGAGTCGGGCGGAAGCGGAGATGCTTGTGCCGCAGGGCATCAACATGAAGGAGATCACGAAGAAGAAGAAGAAGAAGAAGAAGAAGAAGAAGAAGAAGCCGTCGGTTGTCGTCAGTGCTGGCGAGACCGATGAGGAGGCGATGGCGAGGTTTGCTCGGGAGCATCCGGAGTACGTCCAGGCCGAGATGGAGTACTACTGGAAGCGTGAGGCGGAGCAGAAGAAGAAGGGGCCGAAGGAGGATGAGGCCGGTCCCTCGACGGTGATCCCCATCGAGTCCTCTTCCGAGGAGGACTGGGAAGACTTCTCGGAGGAGGAGGGGTGCGACGACCCGACGAAGCAGGAGTTCTGGGAGCAGTTCCGTAGCTCCGATGAGGAGTAGTTTATCTAGTAGTTTGAATAAGTAGTAGTTGAAGTTGATGTATGAAACTATGTTGAATTTGATGTTTGAACTATGTTGAATGGACTAGTAGTATGTCGTTTTACATCTTTATTTTGGACCATCTATTGGAGTTGCTTTTTTGAACCATCAATTTGCACCATCTGTTGGAGTTGAGCTTTTCTCGAAGCTTCAAAACACACTTTTTGACGATCCAAATTTTACATCTCCGTTTTTGGACCGCCAAATTTTGGACCATCTATTGTAGATGCTCTCATACCCACACCAAACTGGCTCCCTACCAGAGAAATTGGATCTTTTGCCCCACTTTACTTCTCCATTGGATCATTTGCCCCCCGAGAGGCTACCGGGTGGGGCCCGGGGCCACTGTCATTGAGACAATCAAAGGGCAAATCATCCAACCCCTTGTAAAATGGGGCAAATCATCCAATCCCCCCTCCCTACCATCGCCAACCCTACCACAAACCCCGCCGAGCGAGCATTCCGCCGTCGCCGCCATGCTCCGCCTCCAAAAGCGGCTGCTCTCTCTCCTCCGCTACGGCGGCGCCTCCCCTCTCCCCACCTTCCCCGTCACCTCCCTCCACCGCCACCTCAGCGCTACCGCCACCGCCACCGCCACTGCGACCACCTCCACTGAGTCCCCTTTCTCCGTCCAGGACTACCTCGTCAACACCTGCGGCCTCACCCGGGCGCAATCCCTCAAGGCGTCCAGGTCCATCTCCCATCTCAGGTCCCCCTCCAACCCCGACGCCGTCCGCGCCTTCCTCTCGGGCCTCGGCCTCTCCAGCTCCGACATCGCCGTCGTCGTCGCCGCCGACCCGAAGTTCCTCTGCTCCAGGGTGGACGAGACCCTCGCCCCCCGCGTCGCCAGGCTACGCAATCTCGGGCTATCCCCTTCCAAGATCGCGCGCCTCGTCTTGATCGGCGCCCCCGCGTTGCGCTCCTGCGACGTCGCCAGCAGGCTTCAGTTCTGGGGAAAATAATTCTATGAGACCAGGTCTCACGGGTTAGCAGGTGAGACCCATCCTGATGGATGACACGTGGCATTCACAAATCACAAAGCATCTACCCCACCCCCACTTGAAATCAGGGGGGAGAGATTAGATGCTTTGTGATTTGTGAATGCCACGTGTCATCCATCAGGGTGGGTCTCTCCTGCTAATCGTGAGACATGGTCTCATATAATTTTTTTCCCAGTTCTGGATCCCATTGTTCGGCTCCTTCGACGAGTTGGTCAAGGCCGTGTCGAGGGGGGCTCTGGGAGGTGGTGCCCTCCTAAGGTGTGACATTGACACAGTGGTTAAGCCCAATGTCGAGCTACTTCTGCGCTGCGGCTTTAATATCCCTGATCTCGCCAAGACCGGCTTCAATGGGACGCGGGTGATCGTCTGCAGCCCAGAAAAACTCCAGGCATTGGTCGCACGCGCAGATGAGCTCGGGGTACCACGTGGCTCAGGCCTATTCATATATGCGCTCGCAACCGTCTTCTGGGTAACCCAAGAGAAGCTTGTTGCAAGAATGGAGTTACTGAAGAAGACCCTTGGCTGCTCTGACGACATGCTAAAAATTGCAGTCGTCAAGCACCCAAGCCTCCTAAGATCATCTGAGGACAACCTGCGCAGCACGGTAGAGTTCCTGATCAACAAGGTTGGTCTTGAGCCAGAGTACATCGTGCGCAGGCCCGCGCTGATCACTTACAGCCTGAAGGCGAGGCTTGAGCCTCGATATATTGTCATGAAGATACTGCAGGGCAAGGGACTTCTGAGTTCTGACTATTGCTCATTGGTTGTTGCGAGTGAGAGGTACTTCAGGTCAAGATTTATTGAGTATTACAAGGAGAGTGTTCCTGAGCTCCCTGATGTGTATGCCGCGGCTCGCGCAGGGAAAATACCCCCTCACCTCCAACCATGACACTCGCCTGCTTGCGCAAGAACGTTCTCGCCAGGAAAATGCAACTTTTACATAAACTGAGGTTTTGACAGGATGATTTGTTCATGATCACTAAGAAGGTGGCGCTTATCCTGGCTTTATCTGACAAAAAGATTAAGCGAGTTTTGGAGTTCTAGATGAGTGATATCACTTTGCAGGCATTGTACATTGCTCCAAGGCTAGTGTTAATCATGTATAGCCTTGAGAAGCGGTTCAAGCTTCTCAGTCAGAACGGGTTACTGGATGTGGAGTTGGACTACTATACCACAGCATTGCTGGCCAAGAAGAAGTTTCTACATAAGCTTGTGGATTCTTATAAGGATATTGTCCCAGGCCTCGCTGATGATTATGCCTCAGCATGTCTTGGGAAACCACCAAAAGGAGATGATCGCCCATGACACTGAAGCTGTGGTGTGCGAGAATCTGTTCTTTTGAAATTATCCGAGGAGTCTTGTCTCCGCAAGACTGATATTTTGATCTGTGATATCGGTTCAGAGCCAGAGTACACTGTGCATTGATAAAGGGCTTGTGTCTGGTTCCCCTGCGTCATCATGAAAGGTCCTGCGGACAAATGGATTGTTGAACAACTTTAGGTTTTACCTATTAATTGCTCATTCTGAGGAGACTATGAAATCAAAGTTCATTATTGTCAGAAGGACAGTGTCTCTGGGCTCACTGATATGTATGGCACAGCTTGTGCGGTTGTGCCAAGGAGGTGCCCTACCAAGTTCAGCCTTGGCATCTTAAGATATTGAAGATTTGTTGTATCCTTTGGTGTAGTACATGTGCAGATGGTAACACTGAAGCTTTTGCTCATTAGTTACTGTCCATTGTACAAACACTTTTAGTTAGTCTCTTTTTTTTGCGGGTACTTTTAGTTAGTCTCAGCAATTGAACAACTAGGTTTCTGATTGCTAAAAGCAATTCATGTTTTTTTTTTGAGAAATCGAGTACAGTCCATGTTCAAATTTTGGATATGTGGTACGATGGAACTAGATTGTCTTATTGCCTTATTGCCCATGCCTGCTAGCCAATACTTATCCCTGCCACACGTCTCAAGGTTATGCTTAAATTCAAATGTTCTTTTACAGATTTATCACTGGGGTATTGACAAATTAGCTGCTTCTTTTCTCTCACGTATCTGCTCGTATTGTTTTTGTTTCGACTGATGTTTACATCGCTGACTAGTCACTGCTGCTTCTTTAAGCTTTGTCATTTGTTTTTAGCTTATGGACCACTCCCATTCCAACTGTTGTTGGCTGGTTGTATGCCTAACAGGATTTGGCAGGCCCTTTGAGTCTGCGGCCAGCCCTAGCTACAATTGCCCTTCCACTGCTCTCAAGTAATCCCATGTTGATCCTAATCTAATCCTCCCTTATAGATTATGCTCCCACAAATCAAGTTGTGATAGGATCACTAGCAATCTGAAGTACAAAGCATCAGTTTAATCCAACGCTGATTGTACCTTGTTTCTAAATAGACCAAAATATTCTTACACGTTGGCTACCCAGCCGTAAAATGATTCCAACTGAGGGCAATCTTGCACTAAAGCGTTTCCCGGTGCCTCTCAAGCCTACACAACTCATTTACATAAAATGTTGATCTCCACTCTGAATATATGGACGAGCTTTCTGCATCATCGCTAGAGTAACTGGAACTAAGAGGCTTGAAACGTACTGTACACATGTTTGTTTGTTGGGCGTTGTTGCTGTGAGGATGCTTCGTGTGTTGCATTTATTTACTTGTATGAACAGACCCTTCTTCAGTTTTAGCACATGTAGTACTCTGTTCTAGTCAGTTATGATCTGCTATCTTGGGTCTTTATTGTAGAACCATTTCCCCCTATGTCATAGGTTCACTGGCCTTTGATACGCTTGCACGCTCATTGTCGCGTCGTAAACTTGTAGAGAGTTGAGGTCGATTACGCACGGACTGTCATGTCCTACACTTGTAGAGATCCGAGGTCGGGGATACTTCAGTCCTGATTTTCCAAAACATGATATTATGGTCTGTACCATCTCAGTAAATATGCAAAAGAAAAACCTTTTGAAGTTAACTACCAAATCTGCATTCTATAAATCTTTATTTGTGTACGCGTATATATATTTCCAAAGCTTATAGTGTTGTAAAAATAGTCTTCGTTATATGATCATCGGCTGGCTAGTCTATGTCTAGTTTGAAACTGAACGTTTACTTGCTTTGTTTATCGGCAACCTATTATGTTCCTATTGAGTTAGCTCTGGTTTCAGCTCTATGTATTACTCAGGTTGTTTGTTTTGCACATGTAGCATACCGTGGGCGAAGTCTCGCTAGTTCAATGATTTTGTTCCATGTCTTAGTTTTGTATATGAAGTTTTAGGATCCATGATGATAGCAGATTTTAGTGGAATCTCCGACATGGAAGCACAAGAATACATCCAAGGTTATATTGAGCATATGTATATGCCACTCCATAGAGTGCTCTCCTGGGGTTTACTTTTGTGCCCGTTCGACTTAAGATTATCTTAACATGGACTAGTTGTTGAAGATTCTCTTGCAATTGATGACGAAGGAGAGACATGCTAACAATGATACTCATGAACCTCCTGCTCATCTCCCGTATGCCAACGCTGGTTGATGACATTCAATACCTAGGTAATCATGCATTTACAGCAGGAACAAGGTGGATGGCATGGCACCGCTACCATTCTGGAGTCACAACCCTCAGTTTGGTACACGGTCACTCTGTCTGCCATGGCACGTTTGGATATGCCGCCCGTCTGGATCTAGTTAATAATGTTGAGTGGACAGAACTGGTTGCAGATGCTGGCTGCCTCGCTATAGAATGATTCCCGATGCCTCCCAAGCCCGCACAACACTGTAAGTATGTGGGAGGGTCTGTATTCACCATTGCCAGATTAGCATCACTGGAACCGAGAGACTTCGAATGGCATATGCTTATATGTTGGACATTTGTTGCCGTGAAATGAGTAAGTGCACTGCATTTATTAGCTTGATTGGCAGCACCCTTCTTCAATTTCAGAAAATACAACTACTACTAAAGTCGATTCTAATTTGTTATCTTCGCCTTTATGGAGGAATCATTTGTTTTCATCTATCATCCTTGTGGTTCACATGCCTTTGATACAATTGCACGATGAATGTAATGTGCTAGAATTCGTAAAGATCTTGCCACCAGAGATCGACACTCATCCTCATCTAGCCGTTGTGAGGCCCTCCCCCTCCTGCACGCTTCCCGCTCGAAACAGTTAGCGCCGCTCCAGAGCGTCAGTGCCGCATTCATAGCCGGTCAGAGCGGACGCAACCGCTCACTAGTGCCGGCATTAAAGCGGCGCGCCGGCCAAGAGAGCACCACCCGTGCCGCTTTCCGGTGCAGGCGACTGCTGCGCGTTCAAACGACATGACGGTCGTCCGTCCGTCCGTCTGCCGCCCATATTGATGGCACGCGGTTGCCGAGGCATCTCCTTCGGCGCCACCCGTCCGTCCCTCTACCACCCGCCATTGCTATATAAACCTCTGCCCTAGCCGTAGCCGCAGCCATCTGCCTCTAATCCCTCCCCGCACCACTCCCACCATGGATTCCTCCCCGCCGAAGCTCTCTAGGACGGGCTGACGCCGGACCAAAAGGAGATGGCCGCCATTGTTGCTAGCTGACTGGTTGGCAGGCAGCCGGAGGAGTGAGGACTACGACGTCCCAATGGAGGACGCGGCCGACGATGAGCCAGCGCCACCCTCCTCGTCCTCCGTGCCACCCTCCTCTGTCGCCACGACCATGAAGCCGACACGTTCGCGGGCGCCACCGGCAGCAAGGAAGAGTAGTGCACAGTAGGTTGTCGCCGCTCGGGTCCCAAGAAGGCCACCGCTCCTCCCCTCACGTTGAAGCCAAGCTTGGTGGGCTGAATATCGTCGACCAATTAGCCGTTTGGCGGCGACGTGGAGGCGGATAGCTTCGCTTCCCGAGGCTTCATAAGCGAAGGTTGTAGAGGCAAAGTTGGAGAGCGCTGAGACAGAGCTGGAGAAGGCGAAGTTTCAGTTCTCGGGGCTCATGACCGGACACGGGGAACGGGCGCTGGCAACCATTTAGATTAGATATTAATTATACCTCCAAAGCCACTTAGTTGATGTACATGTAATGAAATCCGACCGTATTTGAACGAATTTCATCCGATTAGTTCAACTTCTTGGCCGGATGTATACGGGCAGCATTGGATGGTGGTGTCCCACATCCGTGTCCGTTGACAGGTCCCGACCTGTCCGCGGACGGATGCGGAAGAAAATTTGTGGGTCGCCGTTGGAGATGCCCTAAATGATCATGAGCTATAAAATCCACAACAGCTTGACCTGTAGCAGAGAAAAAAGGTACATCAAGGATAAGTTTGATCCAACACACATCCAGCAGCCGCCATCCACATACATTCTCCAAACCAACTCCTCCGTGCTCGCTTATAAAAAAGCAGTGATAAAATGTCCTCATGCCCTCTAGGTGCCTTTCCTTTTGTATGTTGTTGGGCTTCACCACGTTAGGTTGGAGGGCGTCAATGTAGTTCAACAAACTATATATTTTAGTTTACCTATAAGATGATGACATGTTCGGATCGAGTTCACAAAAATAGCAAATGTGCAAATTGCGTCGACGGAGAAGATTGAGGAAGATGTCAAATGGGCCACCAAAGTAGATGGTTGAGTTCAGCTGACTGCGTTAGCAGCCTATATTCAAAAAACTATCTTCTCACTTTAGAGGAAACTTATTAGGAAAAAGTTATCAATGTACATCAAGCTATCCCTGAATTTTTGTGCAACTTAAACAGTGGATCGTAAGATATTCAAATGTACCGATTTGTTTTCACGAGGATGTGTATGATCATAACTTTTTGCAATTACTTACAACATGAAGTTCATGGAAGCTAGTATTCGAGTACAAATTTTCAGAGAAAAATAAAACTCCTTTTGAATTTAGGGTGTTAAGCGGAATTGATGATATCAATGATTTGTTTCGATCCTGTAATAACATTGGTGACTATTGTGCATTTTTTCTTGGTCTAAATTGATAAAAGCGACTTCAAACTTTGGAGTTGATTAATTGGTCAGGCTCGACCTTAACAACACCAAAGTGGCTCCCTAGCCATCATTAACCCTAGTCGAAACGCTAGGTGATAGTCGGGGTAAAGGAAAATGAGGTCAGCAGTATGGTATATAGGTATATTGGGTGCATGGTGAAAGGATCGATATAGTTGACTAGAGGAGGGGCGAATAGGCAACTAACATTTTTTAGCTTTTCTTTACCAATTTAAACTTTGCAACAAAGTAGGTTGTCTAGATATGCAACTAGGTGAGCAACCTATATGATGCACAACCAACAAGCACACAAGCAAGCAAGGGATACAACACAAACTAAGCTAGCACAAGTAAAGGTAAGAGATAACCAAATGTGGAGCCGGTGGAGACGAGGATTTGTTACCGAAGTTCCTTCCCTTTGAGAGGAAGTACGTCTCCGTTGGAGCGGTGTGGAGGCACAATGCTCCCCAAGAAGCCACTAGGGCCACCGTATTATCCTCATGCCCTCACACAAGGCGAGAAGCCGTGATTCGACTATTGGTGCCCTTGGAGGCGGCGACCGAACCTTTACAAACAGGGTTGGGGCTATCTCCATAAATCAATTGGAGGCTCCCAACGAAGCCACGGAGCTTCACCACAATGGAATGTGGCTCCGAGGTGACCTCAACCGTCTAGGGTGCTCAAACACCCAAGAGTAACAAGATCCGTGAAGGATTAGTGGGGGAAACAAATTTCTCTTGGTGGAAGTGTAGATCCGGGCCTTCTCAACCAATCCCTAAAGAATCAACAAGTTTGATTGGCTAGGGAGAGAGATCGGGCGAAAATGAGCTTTGGAGCAACAATGGAGCTTGGGGGAAAAGAGGTAGGTCAACTTGGAGAAGAAGACCTCCTTTTATAGTGGGGGACCAATCCAACCGTTACCCCCCTCTTCAGCCCGCACAGAGCGGTACTACCGCTGGTCGCAGCGGTACTACCGCGGCCACCAGCGGTACTACCGCATAGACTGAGCGTAGTAGAAGTAGAGGGAGAACAAGAGGGAGAGAGGTGGGCTGGGCGGCACTAGTAGCGGTGGTAGCCGCGGTACTACTCCTCATGGGCGGTACTACCGTTGCCACTGCCGCTACTATTGCTGCAAAACCCGACACGAGAAAATGCATCCTCGAATCGAGGCGGTAGCGTTGCCGAACCAGGACGGTACTGCTGCCTATGCCCTAAAGTGGTACTACCGCTGAAGGACAGCGGTACTGCCGCTTGAGGACCATAGGTGGTACTACCACTCTGGCGGTACTACCGCTTTCTCCTCACGGTTTCCACTTCTGTTAGAACAGCAAGCTCCAAGGTGAGGAAAGGAGCTGGGGGTGCAACAAAGATGTGTACGTGCCGATTCCACCCTAGCCTTTCCAATGCGGACCCCCTCTTGATAGTATGGTGTCTCCTACGACTCAAGTCCACCAAACTGAAACGAAGGAGACTGCATGGTCTTCACATAAAGCTCCGAGGGGAAGGAATCGTCTCGTGCCAAAGAATGAATCTCTGAAAAACTCAACGCACACGATTAGTCCGCAAAAGCATTGTCATCAATCACCAAAACTACTTAGAGAGAGATATGCCCTAAGAATCTTCCCCTTTTTGGTGGATTGATGACAACACGAGATTTGCACAAAGTAATGACATGAGATGAAGCGAATCCCAAAACTACAAAATATAGACGGGCTCCCCCTAGATGTATGCACTCAATTAGAGGTGCCTTTGGATTGCAAAGTGCACACATTAGGATCAACACTCCCCCTATATTTTATAGTTAGAAACCAATTGCATCAAAGATGAGACATATATGAGCTAGGATGCAATAGAGAGGCAAGAGAGCAAAGTAGACATATGAGATAAGCATAAACGTACTGACTACTAAAGTAAATGACATACAAGATAATAATAAGATAGGGTAGCATATGTCTCACACCATATGATAGGGTACCAGGTCTCACGAGCGCAAACTAAACCAAAGCAAATAAGAGAGTTTGCGAGAGAGAGAGAAAGACAAGCAAATAAGACACTCGCAACTCGACAACGACAAATCCCTAAACTCTCTCCCCCTTTGGCATCGAGACACCAAAAGGGGCAAAGAGTGCTGCTACGGCCACAGGTGGTAGCAAAATTGAAGAACTCCAGCATCACATCCCCGCAAGATTGTCTGCTCCTCTCTCATCGGCAGGGGGCTGCTCAGTGTCTGAGTCTGTCCACGTGCAGTGCTACTGAACCCACTCCTCCTCATCTGTGATCTTGCCCTCAGAACCGCCGGCAACTGTTGAACCTAACTGATACATGAGCTCCTTGTGACGGCTCCTGGCCTTCTTCTCAGACACATGAGCCATGTACTGTCCATGAGACTCCATGCAGAAAAGTTTCTTCATTTTGCTCTTGAGCTTCTTGGCCCATGAGGGCTCCGCTCCAGAGGGCTCATAATCATCATCAGCATCAGCATCAGCCTCTATCTCAACGTCAACAGCTCCAGATGGAATCCCAGACCTCGGAACCGATGTGCCCCAGTTCTCCTTCTTCCTCGGATGCTTGATCTCATGAGAGATCAACTCGCCAGTCTCCAGCACAACATTAGGATAAGTGTGCATCCAAGCCTTCTCAATAAGCAAGATGAGAAAAGGCCCATAGATGGGGCACTTGCACTCAGAGATCGCGATGACAAGCTCATACCACATGACATGAGATATATCCAAGGATTCTGCCAGTGTTTTCTTCCTTCTCATGCTGGTAGAAAAGAAGCATGTCCACGAGAAAGGAGTGAACCATATCCAAGTTCCCAATGCAAGGGAAGAGAGTCTCTCTGAAGATGCGATGAAGTATGTCCAGAAAAGCAGGCAGCTCATAGGTCTCCTTCTGAGTCTCGGGGTGAATCTTCAAAGTACAGTAGGGCCAGAGAGATTGCTTGTGAGTGGAAGTTGCATTGCGGTGAGGGCGAAAGCCAACTGGAGTCTCAAGTCCTTGATCTTCAACCCCAAGTAACTCCATGAATGCCTTCCATTTGACAAAAAGAAGCTTGCCATTGGTGATCCAAGTCAGAGTCCTTTCCTCATCCGTTCCAAGATGGACCGTGGCATAAAACTGAGCCACCAAATCTGCATCAAAGTGCTTGTTGAACTGCATGATTCTGAGAATGTTCAGTTGAGTACACATCTGTAGGGCTTCGCCAAAGTAGGCAGGATCATTCTCCATATAGTCAGTGTCGATGGTGCGAACATCAACATAGAGATTCTTCTTTGCTTTGATCACATCAAAGTAGATTGCCCACTAAAAACGGTTCCAGAAAGGACAGTTGACAAGATTGGGCTCTTGATCTTGCTCATAGGGATTGCGCCGACGCTTCTCCCAGAACTCCTTGGCATTCATCTCAGTCACTAACTTGGGCTTCTTTGCAGCACTCTTAGTAGGTTGCAGAGATGGAACACTGGACGGAGGAACATTTGAGGAAGCAGCCGCTGTCTCAGAGGTGCGATAGCGCTTTGAAGTAGAATGCCCGGGGTTGACACGGCGGACATGTTGCTCAGAAGGGCCATCACCTGGAACCAAACACACGGACACAAGAAACACCACAAAAGAACGAGCATAAGCCACCATAGAAAGCAACACAGATTGATATTTGGTATGAGTACGGTGGAATTGGGCATCCAGCGGTAGTACCACGATCTGGAAGCGGTAGTACAACGATCTGGAAGCGGTAGTACCGCTCCAAGAGAGTGGTAGTACCACCCCAGGCAGGGAACGGCGGTTCCCTACTACCGTGGCCAAATCCGGCACTACCGGGATGCTAAATTCAAACATAAGCCTACCAAATTTCAATCCAAACAGTCTAGAAACCTCCACCATTCTACTCAAGCTTCGATTTGGCCAAAAATCGATGAATGCAAAGCCTATTGCCCCTAAAGACTAGATCCGAAACCTAGAAGCAAAGAGAAAAGGATCGGGGGCAATACCAGCATCCATGGCTAGAGGAAGAGGTGGGGATCGATCCCACCGGAGGAAAAGGTGAAAGACGGCCCGGAGGTGGCGGCCCACCGGCGCCCTCCCGCGGCGAGTTTGTCACTGGAAAAACGAAGAGGACGAGTGGGTTGTGCGAATGGGTGTGGGGGAGAAAGAAACTCCCCCTGCCCCAACATAACCCCTTAGTCCCGCCCTGCAGCGGTAGTACCGCTCGGGCGGGCGGTAGTACCGCTTGTTGATCATAAGCAGTAGTACCACGCGCCTCCAGCGGTAGTACCGCCCAGCCAAAACTCGAAGACAAGACAGAAACAGGCTTAGCTCAAGCAACAAGAAAACGAAACGACAAGGAGAAGGGGCAAACACAAATGCAGAACAACACCCATGGGAGGACAAGAAACACACAGCTCTCAAAGAGAGGGCGGTGGCCGAGGCCACCTATGTTTGAGTCAAGTGGTATGGCACCGCGAAGATTTTAACGTTGGGCCCATGACCAAAACTCATCTTTGAAGCACAAGTACCATCAAAAAAATGGCTAATGTGAAAGACGTGATCAATTTATGCATAATGGGGGAAGGGAGAGTTTATTGAGAGAACAACACTCCCCCTATATCCATGCCTACACCTAAACAAGACAACACGATAAGCATGGTGGGGTGTGCAAGGGTTCAAGCCACATTGCTCGAATCAATGATATTTAGCTCATGCCTTAACTCGCGAAATCTTGCTTCATCCAAGGGCTTCGTGAAGGTATCTGCAAGGTTATCATGAGTGTTGACATAGTTGAGCTTGATCTCCCCTCGCCTAATGTGATCCCGGATGAAGTGATACTGAATCTCAATATGCTTCGTCTTGAAGTGTTGCACCGGGTTGAGAGAAATCTTGATGGCACTTTCATTGTCACACCAAAGAGGCACTTTGTCACAAATGACACCGTAATCCTTTAAAGTTTGCCTCATCCATAGAAGTTGAGCACAACAACTACCGGCGGCCACATACTCCGCTTCGGTGAACGAGAGAGACACACAACTTTGCTTCTTAGAAGACCAACTCACCAAAGATCAACCAAGAAATTGGCACCCTCCAGAAGTTGACTTCCTGTCCACTTTGTCTCCCGCCCAATCCGAGTCCGAAAAGCCCACAAGGTTGAACTTTGCTCCTCTTGGGTACCATAAGCCAAAGTTTGGGGTATGAGCCAAATATCGAAAGATTCGCTTGACCGCCACATAGTGGCTTTCCTTAGGTGCGGCTTGAAACCATGCACAAATTCCCACACTCAACATGATATCCGGTCTAGATGCACAAAGGTAAAGCAAGGAGCCAATCATGGAGCGATATACCTTTTGATCCACCACTTTACCATTGGGATCAATGTCAAGTTGGTATTTGACGGGCATTGGAGTGGAAGCCGGCTTGACATCACTTAGCTTGAATCTCTTGAGCATGTCTTGAGTGTATTTGGCTTGGTTGATGAAGGTTCCTTCTCGTCTTTGCTTGATTTCGAACCCGATAAAGAACTTCAACTCTCCCATCATGGACATCTTGAACTTTGAGGTCATGAGAGCGGCAAATTCCTCATTCAAAGCTTTGTTAGGGGAACTGTTGAGGATATAACCATTAGAGTCACCCGCCCAGGAGGGGCCGGGTTACATCATAATGATCATCACGTGAAGCCCAGTACCAAGCTTGAGGACGGCGGGTTAGTAATGGGCTTAAGACCCGGAGATAGCTTAAGGCCCGTAGTGATAAACCGCCGTTATGGTGAAACTTGTAGTCTAAGGCAAGAATAGTTAAGAGTCCGAGCCGGACACTGTTATAAGCCGGCCGGGACTCTGAGAGCCGCCGGGCATCAACCTCTCTATATAAAGGGACGACCCAGCGGCGCTTCAGGAAAAAGTAAGATCAAATCGATAACCAGGCAGGGCGGTTTAGCTCTTGGTCGTCGAAACCCTAATCAATACAACCTCGACTGGACGTAGGCTTTTACCTTCACTGTAAGGGGCCGAACCAGTATAATCCTCGTGTCCTTTGTCCTGCTTAACCCCTTTAAGCTTCCTAGCTGCGATGGCTCCACGACTAAGTCCTTGCACGGGGACATCTGCCGTGATAATTCCACGACAGTTGGCGCCCACCGTGGCTAAGCCAGCGTGCATAAACGACGTCCAGTGTCTGGCGGGTCGCATCGCCGCTTTGAGCCGGTTTATAAGCCGTTTCGGTGAAAAGGCCATGCCACTATACCAGATGATGAAGAAAACAGATGACTTTATCTGGAATGATGCTGCTAATGCTGCTTTTGAGGATTTGAAGAGACAGCTGGCTGAGCCCCCAGTCCTTGCTGCTCCGGTTGACAAGGAGCCTTTATTGCTGTATGTAGCCGCTAACACACGAGCCGTCAGTGTGGCTGTGGTGGTGGAGCGTAAGGAAGAGGGTAAGGAGTATCCGGTTCAGCGGACGGTTTACTACGTCAGCGAAGTACTCATTGAGTCCAAACAACGGTATCCACATTGGCAGAAGCTTGTTTATGGTGTGTTCATGGCAAGCCGGAAGCTTAAGCATTATTTCCAGGGTCACCCTATCACTGTGGTTAGTTCTGCTCCCCTAGGAGATATCATCCAAAACAGAGAAGCCACAGGAAGAGTTGCTAAGTGGGCTATAGAGCTTGGGCCTCATGGTCTAAAATACATGCCGCGCACTCCTATCAAATCTCAAGCATTAGTGGATTTCATCAATGATTGGACAGAGCTGCAGGTGCCTGAAGAGAAACCGGATAATACATAATGGACTATTCACTTTGACGGGTCTAGGCAATTGGAAGGCTCGGGGGCTGGAGTTGTATTAACTTCCCCTCGAGGTGACAAGTTTTGCTATGTGCTACGGTTGATGTTTCCCTGTACTAACAATGCAGCTGAGTACGAGGCCTTGCTCCATGGTCTTCGGATGGCTAAGGAGATGAGCTTGAGCCGGGTAAGGTGCTTTGGCGACTCAGATTTAGTGGCCCAACAAGTGTCAGGCAAGTGGGATTCCAAGGACCCTCTCATGGCGGCTTATCGCCGTGAAGTTGATGCCATTGCTGGACATTTTCAGGGTTACCAAGTAGAGCACATCGATCGCAGGAAGAACGAGGCGGCTGATGCATTAAGCCGGCTGGGCTCTCAGCGAAAGCCGGTGCCGCCTAATACTTTCTTGGACATTTTGCATAGCCCTTCTGTCAAGTTGCCTACAGAGGAAGACTTGGCTGTTCCTGACCCGGAGGCACAGTTGGTGGCGGCTCTCCACATTACCCCAGACTGGACAGTACCTTACTTGGCTTACATGACCCGGGGAGAATTGCCTGAGGATGAAACTTTGGCCAGACAAATAACCCGGCGGTCTAAGTCAATGATAATTATCAATGGCGAGCTGCATCGTCGCAGTGTCACTAGAACTTTCCAGCGTTGTGTTTCCCCTGAGGAAGGTCAAGAAATTTTACGTGAAATTCATGACGGGGATTGTGGCCGTCATGCCGGCTCAAAATCCCTTGTGGCCAAGGCTTTTCGCCATGGTTTTTATTGGCTGACGGCTCATGCTGATGCAGAGGATTTGGTCAGTAAATGTGATGGTCGCCAGAGGTTCTCGCGACGGGCTCATGTGTCGGCTCAAGAATTGAGGATGATTCCAATTACTTGGCCATTTGCGGTCTGTGGGCTTGATATGGTTGGGCCTTTTAAAAGATCCAAAGATAAGAAGACTCACCTCTTGGTGGCGGTCGACAAGTTCACAAAGTGGGTTGAAGAAGAGCCAGTTAGTAAGTGTGACGCAGCCACAGCGGTTCAGTTCATGAAAAGGGTGATATTTCGCTTTGGTTTTCCACACAGCATTATAACTGACAATGGTACCAATCTGTCTAAAGGCGCCATGGAGGAGTTTTGTCAACGAGAGCATATTCGACTTGATGTTTCATCAGTGGCTCACCCTCAATCCAATGGTCAAGCTGAGAGAGCTAATCAGGAGATCTTGAAGGGCATCAAGCCCCGGCTTTTGGTCCCTTTGCAACGGACGTCGGGTTGTTGGGTGGAGGAGTTACCCTCCGTGTTATGGAGCATCAATACTACCCCTAACAGGTCTACGGGTTACACGCCTTTCTTCATGGTTTCTGGAGCGGAAGCGGTCCTCCCTAGCAACATCTGTCATGATTCGCCTCGAGTGGCGGCTTATGTTGAGGTGGATAATGAGCGGGCGCGCCAAGATTCTCTTGCTCGGTGATTTACCAACAAGACCTGCGCCGCTATCACAGCCGTCGGGTTAAGTCCAGGGTCTTCCAGGAAGGTGATCTGGTGCTCCGGCTCATCCAAGATCAAACTGATGCACACAAGTTATCCCCGCCTTGGGAAGGGCCCTTTGTGGTCAGCAAGAACTTGTACAACGGGTCATACTACCTTATCGATGTTCGGGAGCACAAAGATTCACGTAAGTCGGAGGAAGAGACCCGTCGGCCATGGAACATAGCTCAGCTTCGGCCTTATTACACTTGAGCCACCGGCTCTCATAATGTACATATTTCTATAGCCATGTATATATTATGATAAATAATAAAGCAGGACCTCTGTCCTTTTCTCCTCCAAAGGTAAAATGTGTTATTTCCATTACAACATTACATGGTCACTTGGAGGTGGATCCGGCTTACAATCGTATTCGAATCTAGCCGTTAACAATATGATCACTTGGGGGCTTCCTGTTCAAACATAGGTCGTATTCGAACCAAAGAGAACATAGCTTTCGATACCCACTTGATTGGCATATTGCCGAGCCCATTGGGGAGTTTTCTTGATCATACTTGAATCATAGCTCAACCCCCTTTGGGAACCGACGTGGATCGTATTCGAATCAGCATCGTTAAACAATTCTCAAGGTCATTTGGGGGCTTCCTGTTCAAACATAGGTCGTATTCGAACCAAAGAGAACATAGTTGTCGGTACCCTCTTGATCGGCAACGCCAAAACCACTGGGGGCTATATGATCGCATTCGAATCTTAGCTTAACCCCTTTGGGACGGTTCTCTGGTCGTATTCGAATCAGAAGCCCCTAAGTTTTTAATCTTTGATTTGCAACAAGTTCTTTGGCTCAAATTAAAGGTGTGCACAGGCGGTTCTTACTCCGCCGGCTTAACTTTGATTAATAATGATTAATAGCACACAATAGGCATTACAGGTGCTGGTGAACCGGAGTTGCGTTCTCAACCTCATTATTTGGGTTACATAAGCCGGAGGTGTACTTGCAAGGCTTGCAGGTATGCTATTGTGGTTATCCCGAAGATATGATTGAGAGCCGGTCTTTTATGACCTTGGTTTATATTCTGGGTTATATGTAAGATATATGACTCTCCATGCGGTAAGCCGCCTAGAGACTTGTGATTTATTTTTCTATGCAGAACAATTAAAGACAGCTCTTCAAGCTTAAGGAAAGTGATCAAACATAACCCGGAGGAATATAAAGAGCAGCTTCAACGGAGTTAAGCACTCCACACGTGCACGATGGCATGACAAAATTAAGTGTTTCTCCTACTCTATTACAGGACTCCCCGAGTCCAAAAGGTGAGGCATTGTTTTTAAGGCGTAACCATGAGCCGCCTAAGAAATCAAGGTGCTTGTTGGGTTGAAGCTCCCGGTTCATCCCTCTCCGCTCCTCCGGCTGTTTCCATGACCTGGAAGGTTGATGATTTCCAGTCAATGCCGCTCAAAGCTTCAAACTGAGCCTCATCATCAATTAACCCGGCCGGGTCAACTTCTGGAGCGAAGGTATGCTTACGAGTCGGAGGGATCAGGCTGACTGCTTCATAGCGTGGAGTTGGGATCCTCTGATTCTCCGCGTCATAGCCCAGCTGATACTTGGTAAGGTCTGTGTCATTCCCAATCAAGGTGGCCGCCGGGCGCACGCTCTTCACACAGGCGGCGAAGTCTTTTTGGTCAAAGGGGGTGCCGTCTTCCTTCAGACTGGGGTATCCAAGAGCGATGTCGGCCGGGTCTAGCTCCGGTAGGAACGCCTTGGCCCGGCTCAGAGCAGCGATAGCTCCGGCTCTTGTAGAAGCCCGTCTCAGCTCTTGGAAGCGTTGAGGAAGTACGGAAAGCCGCCTGAGTACGTCTGCCAGGTGAGTGGGAACTTCATTGGACAGAGCCACAACGGCTAAAGCACGTTGTGACCTGGTGTAAAGTTGCTCCACCAAAGTGTAAACCACCTTCAGCTTGGTCAACACGTTCTGGTTGAGGTTGGAACTCCTGGGACCTGCATTACAAAGTCAGGTGAGCTAATGGCAATGGTGGGACTTATCAGACGTAAATGATGTCAACTTGTTAAAAGCTTACAAAGTAACTTACCGAAGATTGCGGCGACCATCTGCGATACATGGCGTTTTAAGCCGGAGAGTTCGGCGGTTCTTTCAGTAAGAGCAGCTTCCGCTTGTTCTACCCGGCTGAGCAGGGCAGTCTTCTCATCGGCCCAGGCTTTTCTTTCTGTTTCAAATTTTTTCTTCAGTTTTTCTTGTGCAGAGACACTGAACTCAAACTTGGCATTGGCCTTCTGGGTCTTCTTTTCCTAAGTCTTCAGGCGGGTCTTCAGATCAGAGATTTCCGACTCAAGTTTTTTGCAGGCAGCCTGTACAAGTTCCGGGTTACAGTTTGAGTGATTATCATGCAATATTAAAATCCCAAGCACTTTGCAAGCAAAGACACTTGGCACTTGGGGGCTAATGTAGGCTGAGAAGCTTTATTTACAGTGCCGGTTCATGAAAATAAGTCCCAAGCACTCTGCAGGCAAAGGTGCTTGGCACTTGGGGGCTAATGGGCAAAGTTGCTCCATTACTTGATTAAAACATAAGGTAAAAGACCGGTTCACCTAGGCTGTTTAACCTGGCCCTTGAGTGTTAACAGGTAAGCCGGTATTAAGTCTACAACATATTCTGTCATAAGTAATAGACTTGGGGGCTAATATGGTAAGGATGACTATGGAGTAAACAAGGGAATTATACCTCAGATTTTTGCTGTATCTGCTTCACCATGTCAATTTCCAGGTCCCGGCTGTTGTGCACTTGACCAATATAACCAGCAACAATATCTCCAATGCTCAAGTTAGCATAGTCTGTGATATCCAGTCTGGCCCTGCGGCGCTCTAGCAGTTCTTCTTTAGCAGAGCATCTAGCCAGCATAGTGGGTCTTCCTGGCTCAACATATTCGGTCCGGGTAATCACCACATCCGGGTCATCGGCCGGTTGAGCTGGGCTGGGAATCTCCGGGTTGTCAGAACCCCCCATGGCTTGTTCTTCAGTTGGAGCGGTGGTTTCTGGGGCGGGTGCGGACGGCGGCTCAGAGGCAGAGGTGTTGGGTTCAGTCAAGACCGGCTCCTCGACCGGGTTACTTTTCTTTGCCCTCTTGCTGAGCTTTGCTTGGGCACTAAAAAGTCAAAAGGTTAGTGCAAAAACATGAGTAAGATAAGCACAACATAAGCTGATCATCATTACCCGGGTGCGGTCTTGAAAGCCGGCAAGTTAGATTGCATGGAGTCCCCGGAGGAAGGTCAAGTTTCCTGATAGTTTGAATCAGAAGAATTGAGCGGTTGACGAGTGACGCCCGCCAAAGGATGAAAAGGATATAAGTTGGAGATAACCTCGGTCCGGCGCTTCCTTGATGCTTCAGGTAAGCCGGAGGAGAGGTCTGCATCCTTGTTGGTCCGGGTGTGCCTCCGGCTCTCAAGAATCTGTCGCTTCAAAAGAAATTGAGGATCTTGATAAGCTAAAGGATGTGAAAATCTTACTTTCTGGGTTACTCTTCGGACTTTCAGCCTTGGCAAGGGCTCCGAGTCAGAGGAAAGTATAGTTACCTCTTCAGTCACCGGGTTACTCGCTCCGGTGTCCTCCTGCTGATAATCAGTGTCGATAAGGTGGTTAAGAACAAACAAAAAACAAAGAAGAGCATAAGAATCAATGGCTACCTCTGACTCGGAGGTATCATCCAGCTGAAGCAGGTCTGAGGCGCTAGGCTTGGTCCCCTTCTTGCGGGGAGTGGCTCTCCTGGCGGCTTTTTTAGCCTTCCTGGCTTTTTTAGCAGCCTCATGGTCATACCTGACCTTCCAGAACTTATCATTAGCCTAAAAAATACAACAAAGGTTTCTTGAAGTTAAAGACGAAAATTGTTAAAATGAAAAGTAAAGTGCTCAGATCAGTAGCTTACCGCCGGAGCCGGGTTAGCTTTGCAGAATGGACTTAAGCCGGTCCTCCCACAATCTGCTAAGCTCTCGTTCAGGAGGGATTTGGTCATGTCATCAATGACGTCTTCAGGTAAGTCGTTGGGGCTGTGCCGAAGAGGATCATCCTTCCGGCCGGTGTAATCACACATTAAGCCGGGGCGGCGGCTTAGAGGGATCACCCGCCAAGCAATCCAGACCCGGACCAGATCAACGCCGTTAAGGCCGTTTCCCAGAAGAGCTTTGATTTTGTTGATGGTGGGGATAAGTTGTTGACGCTCAGCTTGAGACAATTTGTCTGGCAGGGGGTGGTTTGACTCCAGACGCAGGGCGCGAAAGCCGGGCAGAGGGTTCTCATCAGCCGGAGAAGTATCCTGGCTGTAGAACCATGTATGATTCCATTCCTTTGGGTGGCTTGGCGGCTCAGCATAAGGAAAGAGACAATCCCTCTGTCGTTGAATTGATATCCCACCATGTTCCAAGCTAGGCCCGTTGGCGCATTCGTTCTGGCGGTTCAGGTAAAATAACTCCCTAAAGAGTAGCAGGCTGGGTTCCTCTCCAAGGTATACCTCATAGAACACTTGAAAATTACAAATGTTTGACATGGAATTGGGTCCAATGTCTTGAGGTCGCAGATCGAAAAAGTTCAGAACATCTCTGAAGAATTTTGAGCCAGGAGGACCAAAGCCCCGGCTCATGTGGTCAGCAAATACAACGACCTCTCCATGTTTTGCTTGAGGTCTCTCTTCGGACGGGTCAGGCGCACGGTAGGACATGACCTCCTTTTTGGGTAGGTGACCCGTTTTTACGAAGTCATCTAAGGTGCTTTCAGTAACGTTGGACCTCACCCAGTTGCACGTAATGGGTGCCTTGGGTGCCTTGGGCGGCATTCTGGAAAATGGAAGCCTATGACAAAGGAAAATTTCCGGTTCAAATTTAAGCCGGAGAAAAATTTCAGTTCAGTATTCAGGACGGCGGTTCATGAAGGGGCCTAATGATATATGACTAATTGTGTCAGGTTATTTAAGCCGCCGTGGGTATTATAAGCAATTTAAGTTATTTAACTCTATCATGAGTAAGCCGGAAATTTCACAGAGCATGGCCTCTTTTAAGCCGGCGATATGAGCCGCTATGGCTCACAGAGGCAGTTTTTGTCTAAGTATTGCACAAACAAGTTTCACAGATTGCAGGGATTATTTTGGATCAAACGGTCTTTTAGAAAGGAAAAATTTCTAGACCTAAAAACTGGCACAGAGAAGTTCATAAGTTCTAATGAGGTCTTTTTGCAAGCAAGAGGGATCTGCTAGTATGGGAAATGGGTGCAAAACCACTACCGCAAGAGTTCTATCCTACTTTCTGGATCAAAAGAGGCCGCGGTGGAAGAACTGTGAAGAACTCGAGATGAACTATGAAGAACAGGGGAGAATGACAGAACCCTAATGCGAATCTACTGTATGGAGTGGCAAGAACTTACTGCCGCTGATGAGCTGCGGAGGTTGCCGCCGTTTCTCTGGACCAGTTCAGGGTGATGCAGCGGCCGAGGTTGAGGAAGACGAGGGGAGCGGCGGCGGCGGAGCTCGAGCTCTGGGGCATCAGAGGAGGAAGACGAGGGATCGAGAAGTGACGAAGGCTTATGGGCCGGGCCTATTTATAAGGGACGGCTCATAAATGGGCGCGAGAAATGAGGAGGCTGGAGACATGATTATCTTGCCGCAGAAACTCCTCGATTCTCGAGATGGTTATTAAGATAAGATTCGTTGGGATATGATAGAATAAAAAAATGAGTTTAATGGAAGATGACGTGATGGCAGGTTACCAGGAATCCAGAAGATGACGTCATGGCGGGTTATAACCTTCGCACAAGCAGAAGCCGGACGATGTTCTCTTAAAGGGATTGAAGATTGACATGAACCGGTTCAAATCAATCTGGGGCCTAATGTTGAGGATATAACCATTAGAGTCACCCGCCCAGGAGGGGCCGGGTTACATCATAATGATCATCACGTGAAGCCCAGTACCAAGCTTGAGGACGGCGGGTCAGTAATGGGCTTAAGACCCGGAGATAGCTTAAGGCCCGTAGTGATAAACCGCCGTTATGGTGAAACTTGTAGTGTAAGGCAAGAATAGTTAAGAGTCCAAGCCGGACACTGTTATAAGCCGGCCAGGACTCTGAGAGCCGCCGGGCGTCATCCTCTCTATATAAAGGGACGACTCGGCGGCGGTTCAGGAAAAAGTAAGATCAAATCGATAACCAGGCAGGGCGGTTTAGCTCCTGGTCGTCGAAACCCTAATCAATACAACCTCGACTGGACGTAGGCTTTTACCTTCACTGTAAGGGGCCGAACTAGTATAATCCTTGTGTCCTTTGTCCCGCTTAACCCCTTTAAGCTTCCTAGCTGCGATGGCTCCACGACTAAGTCCTTGCACGGGGACATCTGCCGTGATAATTCCACGACAGGAACCAAAGATAATATCATCAAAATATAGTTGCCATACAAACATCCCCTTTGACCTTCTTAGTAAAAAGAGTGGGGTCGATTTTTCCCAATTTGAAACCCACGATCTTGCAACAACTCGGTAAGGTGCTCATACCATGCATGTGGGGCTTGTTTAAGGCCATAGAGTGCCTTATCGAGTTGGTACACATGATTGGGGAACTCGGGATCCTCAAACCCCAGGGGTTGTTTAACATAGACCAACTCATTAATAGGACCATTAAGAAAATCACTCTTCACATCCATTTGTTGCAACTTGAAGTTATGATGAGAAGCATAAGCAATGAACAAACAAATAGATTCAAGGTGAGCAACGGGAGCAAAGGTTTCACCGTAGTCGATACCCTCGACTTGGGAGTAGCCTTGTGCTATCAAACGAGCCTTGTTGCGAACGATAATCCCATGAGCATCTTGCTTGTTCTTGAATATCCACTTGGTTCCAATGTCATTATGGTTCCCCATTGTCCTTGGCACCAATCCCCACACCTTGTTATGCTCGAAGTTGTTGAGTTCTTCATGCATGGCATTGAGCCAATCCGGATCCTCGAGCGCCTCATAAACCTTTTGGGGTTCAACACAAGAAACAAATGCGTGATGTTCACAATAGTTTGCTAATTGACTACGAGTGCTTACCCCCTTTCTTAAGCTTCCAAGCACATTCGTCATGAGATGATCTTTGGTAGTGAGCTTGGATGCAATCTTAGCGGCACGACATTCCAATTCCTCCTCAGGAGTGATTTGAGGAGCGGTAACTTGATCATCTTGAGCGACGTCTTGAGAATGTTCTTGATCTTGAGCTTGCTCTTGATCTTGAACTTGCTCGGTGGTGAGAACTTGACCTTGGGCATCACTTGGTGGTTCACCACCATCTTAAGGTTGATCTTGCCCTTGATCTTGTTCATTTGGTTGAGGGCCTTCACTTTGTTCTTCGGAAGTGTGTGGGTCTTGGGTTGGTGATGGTTCCACTTGAGTGGAACATTATCCTTCTCCTTCGACCACAAGGGGTTCCTCAATGGGTAGGATATGACCAACACCCATTCTTCTTATGGCTTGGGGAGGAATTTCATCACCTACATCACAAGTACCACTTTGCTCCACTTGGGAGCCGTTATTCTCATCAAACTCCATGTTACACGTCTCCTCAATAAGTCTCGTGGACTTATTGAGGACACGGTAAGCATGAGAGTTTGTAGCATAACCAATAAATATGCCCTCATGAGCTCTAGCCTCAAATTTAGACAAACAAACACCTTTCTTGAGAATTAAACACTTACACCCAAACACCCGGAAGTACTTGAGGTTGGGCTTGTTACCGGTGAGTATCTCATATGGAGTCTTGTTCAAGCCTTTGCAGAGATAGAGCCGATTGGATGCATGACAAGCGGTATTTGGCTTCGTCCCAAAAGTTGTATGGAGACTTGAACTCCGTCATCATGGTCCTTGCCGCATCCATCAACGTCCGGTTCTTCCTCTCTGCTACACCATTTTGTTGAGGGGTGTAAGGTGCGGAATATTGATGCTTGATCCCCTCATCACTAAGAAACTCATCCAAGGTGTAGTTCTTGAACTCGGTGCCGTTGTCACTTCTTATCGTCAAGATCTTTGCATTGTGTTGGCGTTGAGCTTCATTTGCAAAGTCGATGACGATTTGTTGGGTCTCATTCTTCCTCTTGAAGAAATATACCCAAGTGTATCTTGAATAATCATCCACAATCACCAAGCAATACTTTATACCCCCAAGACTATCAAAGGATGGAGGTCCAAAGATATCCAAGTGAAGGAGCTCCAAGGGCCTCTTCGAGTAGATGATAGTCGTGGGAGGGTGAGCCTTCTCATGTAGCTTTCCTTCGATACAAGCACTGCAAGCACGATCTTTGGCAAAACTAACATTTGTTAGTCCACAGACATGGTCCCCCTTGAGAAGACTTTGCAAAGATCTCATATTGACATGGGCTAAACGGCGATGCCAAAGCCATCCCACGTCAACTGTAGTCGCGGTCTTAGTGGGTCACTCTGAAAAGTTAATCACATAAAGACCGTTCTCGACATGCCCAACAAAGGCTACTTTAAGAGTCTTGCTCCACAAGAGGGCCACGGTATCAATATCAAAGAAAGTGGCAAATCCCATGAGTGCAAGTTGACGAACGGAAAGTAAATTATATGCAAGGGACTCAACAAGCATGACTTTCTCGATCGTGAGACCATGAAAAATGACAACCTTGACAAGCATCAATACCTTAGAAGATGAGGCGTCTGCTACCTCTTGAGCACTGCGTTGGTTTTCCCTTGAAGAGGAAAGGGTGATGCAGCAAAGTAGCGTAAGTATTTCCCTCAGTTTTTGAGAACCAAGGTATCAATCCAGTAGGAGGCCACGCACGAGTCCCTCGCACCTACACAAACAAATAAATCCTCGCAACCAACGCGATAAGGGGTTTTCAATCCCTACACGGTCACTTACGACAGTGAGATCTGATAGATATGATAAGATAATATTTTTGGTATTTTTATGATAAAGATGCAAAGTAAAGAAAGTAAAACAAAAACGGCGTCAGAAATAGCATGTTGTCGGAAAATTAATATGATGGAAAATAGACCCGGGGGCCATAGGTTTCACTAGTGGCTTCTCTCATGAGCATAAATATTACGGTGGGTGAATAAATTACTGTTGAGCAATTGACAGAATTGAGCATAGTTATGAGAATATCTAGGTATGATCATGTATATAGGCATCACGTCCGAGACAAGTAGACCGACTCCTACCTGCATCTACTACTATTACTCCACACATCGACCGCTATCCAGCATGCATCTAGAGTATTAAGTTCATAAAAATAGAGTAACGCTTTAAGCAAGATGACATGATGTAGAGGGATAAACTCATGCAATATGATATAAACCCCATCTTGTTATCCTCGATGGCAACAATACAATACGTGCCTTGCTGCCCCTACTGTCACTGGGAAAGGACACCGCAAGACTGAACCCAAAGCTAAGCACTTCTCCCATTGCAAGAAAGATCAATCTAGTAGGCCAAACCAAACTGATAATTCGAAGAGACTTGCAAAGATAACCAATCATACATAAAAGAATTCAGAGAAGATTCAAATATTGTTCATAGATAAACTTGATCATAAACCCACAATTCATCGGTCTCAACAAACACACCGCAAAAGAAGATTACATCGAATAGATCTCCACGAGAGAGGGGGAGAACATTGTATTGAGATCCAAAAAGAGAGAAGAAGCCATCTAGCTAATAACTATGGACCCGAAGGTCTGAGGTAAACTACTCACACTTCATCGGAGAGGCTATGGTGTCGATGTAGAAGCCCTCCATGATCGATGCCCCTTCCGGCGGAGCTCCGGAATAGGCCCCAAGATGGGATCTCACGGGTACAAAAGGTTGCGGCGGCGGAATTAGTTTTTTGGCTCCATATCTGGTAGTTTGGGGGTACGTAGGTATATATAGGAGGAAGGAGTACGTCGGTGGAGCAACAGGGGGCCCACGAGGCTGGAGGGCGCGCCCTGGGGGGTAGGCGCGCCCCCTACCTCGTGCCCTCCTGGTTGATGTCTTGACGTAGGGTCCAAGTCCTCTGGATCACGTTCGTTCTGAAAATCACGTTCCCGAAGGTTTCATTCCGTTTGGACTCCGTTTGATATTCTTTTTCTGCGAAACTCTGAAATAGGCAAAAAACAACAATTCTGGGCTGGGCCTCCGATTAATAGGTTAGTCCCAAAAATAATATAAAAGTGTATAATAAAGCCCAATTATGTCCAAAACAGAATATAATATAGCATGGACCAATCAAAAATTATAGATACGTTGGAGACGTATCAAGCATCCCCAAGCTTAATTCCTGCTCGTCCTCGAGTAGGTAAATGATAAAAACAGAATTTTGGATGTGGAATGCTACTTGGCATAATTTCAATGTATTTCTTCTTAATTGTGGTATGAATATTCAGATCCAAAAGATTCAAGATAAAAGTTCAATATTGACATAAAAATGGTAAATTGGCAATGGCTCCTAGGTGCATATGCACCCATTGTTTAAATACACATTTTGAAAAGTTGAAAAATTCCGAACAAAAATCCCGTGTGTATTTCTGGACATTCTATGTGCGTGCACAAAGCTTTCGGTGAAAAACAAGGTTTTTTGTGGCTTGTGTAAAAAAGACAAATTCTGATGCTTCATTACAACTATTCATTTTGTATTTCTTTATCTTTTTTACACAAGCCACAAAAAACGTCGTTTTTCACCCAAATTTTGTACATGCACATAGAATATCCGGATATACCGCGGGATTTTTGCTCCGAATTTTTCAACTTTTCAAAATGGGTATTTAGACAATGGGTGCATATGCACCTAGGAGCCAAAACACCACCATAAAAATAATAATACTTCAAGCATACTAACTAAGCAATATGTCCTCTCAAAATAACATGGCCAAAGAAAGTTCATCCCTACAAAATCATATAGTTTAGTCATGCTCCATTTTCGTCACACAAGAATGCTCTCATCATGCACAACCCCGATGACAAGCCAAGCAATTGTTTCATACTTTAGTAATCTCAAACTTTTTCAACCTTCACGCAATACATGAGCGTGAGCCATGGATATAGCACTATGGGTGGAATAGAATATAATGATGGGGGTTATGTGGAGAAGACAAAAAAGGACAAAGTCTCACATCAACGAGGCTAATCAATGAGATATGGAGATGCCCATCGATTGATGTTAATGCAAGGAGTAGGGATTGCCATGCAACGGATGCACTAGAGCTATAAATATATGAAAGCTCAACAAAAGAAACTAAGTGGGTGTGCATCCAACTTGCTTGCTCACGAAGACCTAGGGCATTTGAGGAAGACCATTGTTGGAATATACAAGCCAAGTTCTATAATGAAAAATTCCCACTAGTATATGAAAGTGACAAAATAAGAGACTCTCTATCATGAAGATTATGGTGCTACTTTGAAGCACAAGTGTGGTAAAAGGATAGTAACATTGTCCCTTCTCTCTTTTTCTCTCATTTTTTTGGGCCTTCCTTTTTTTATGGCCTTTCTTTTTTTTATTCCTCACTTGGGACAATGCTCTAAAAAATGATGATCATCACACTTCTATTTATTTACAACTCAATGATTACAACTCGATACTAGAACAAAGTATGACTCTATATGAATGCCTCTGGCGGTGTGCCAGGATATGCAATGAACCAAGAGTGACATGTATGAAAGAATTATGAATGGTGGATTTACCACAAATACTATGTCAACTACATGATCATGCAAAGCAATATGACAATGATGAACGTGTCATGATAAACGGAACGGTGGAAAGTTGCATGGCAATATATCTCGGAATGGCTATGGAAATGCCATAATAGGTAGGTATGGTGGCTGTTTTGAGGAAGATATAAGGAGGTTTATGTGTGAAAGAGCGTATCATATCACGGGGTTTGGATGCACCGGTGAAGTTTGCACCAACTCTCAATGTGAGAAAGGGCAATGCACGGTACCGAAGAGGCTAGCAATGATAGAAAGGTGAGAGTGCGTATAATCCATGGACTCAACATTAGTCATAAAGAACTCACATACTTATTGCAAAAATCTACAAGTCACCAAAAACCAAGCACTACGTGCATGCTCCTAGGGGGATAGATTGGTAGGAAAAGACCATCGCTGGCCCCCGACCGCCACTCATAAGGAGGACAATCAAAGAACACCTCATGTTTCAAATTTGTTACATAACGTTTACCATACGTGCATGCTACGGGACTTGCAAACTTCAACACAAGTATTTCTTAAATTCACAACTACTCAACTAGCACAACTTTGATATCACTACCTCCATATCTCAAAACAATCATCAAGCATCAAACTTCTCTTAGCATTCAACACACTCATAAGAAAGTTTTTACTATTCTTGAATACCTAGCATATTAGGATTATTTAAGCAAATTACCATGTTGTTTAAGACTCTCAAAATAATCTAAGTGAAGTATGAGAGAATAATAGTTTCTATAAAACAAAACCACCACCGTGCTCTAAAAGATATAAGTGAAGTACTAGAGCAAAAACTATATAACTCAAAAGATATAAGTGAAGCACATAGAGTATTCTAATAATTTCTGAATCATGTGTGTCTCTCTCAAAAGGTGTGTACAGCAAAGATGATTGTGGTAAACTAAAAAGCAAAGACTCAAATCATACAAGACGCTCCAAGCAAAACACATATCATGTGGTGAATAAAAATATAGCTCCAAGTAAAGTTACCGATGGAAGTAGACGAAAGAGGGGATGCCTTCCGGGGCATCCCCAAGCTTTGGCTTTTAGGTGTCCTTAGCTTATCTTGGGGTGCCATGGGCATCCCCAAGCTTAGGCTCTTGCCACTCCTTGTTTCATAATCCATCAAATCTTCTACCCAAAACTTGAAAACTTCACAACACAAAACTTAACAGAAAATCTCGTGAGCTCCGTTAGCGAAAGAAACAAAAGACCACTTCAAGGTACTGTAATGAACTCATTCTTTATTTATATTGGTGTTAAACCTACTGTATTCCAACTTCTCTATGGTTTATAAACTATTTTACTAGCCATGGATTCATCGAAATAAGCAAACAACACACGAAAAACAGAATCTGTCAAAAACAGAACATTCTGTAGTAATCTGTAACTAACTCAAACTTCTGGAACTCCAAAAATTCAGCCAAAATAGGAAGAACTAGACAATTTGTTTATTGATCAGCAGCAATTGGAATCAATATTTTATCACGTTCTGGTGATTTTTAACAATTCTTTTCGTGAACAGAAAGTTTCTGGAATTTTCAGCAAGATCAAATAACTATCATCCAAGAAGATCCTATAGGTTTAGCTTGGCACAAACACTAATTAAAACATAAAAACACATCTAAACATAGGCTAGATCAAAGATTTATTCCTAAACAGAAGCAAAAAGCAAAAAAAAAACTAAAAATAAAATTGGGTTGCCTCCCAACAAGCGCTATCGTTTAACGCCCCTAGCTAGGCATAAAAGCAACGATAGATCTAGGTAGTGTCATCTTTGGTTTTAGGGAAGAAAAGAGCAAACTTGTTATCTATGGAATTCATCTTCCTATCTTGATAAAGCACGTGGCTATTGATGGTAGAAGAAAGATTAAGCACGTTGCGGAAATTTGCATCTAGGCTATCTTTTTTCTCTTTAATAGATTCGTTTTGGTAGGAGAGCAAAAGAGACGTGGATTCAACTTTCTCATTCATGGAATGCCCAAATATAGTTTTCATCTTTTCATAGGTGTCTATGGGGTCCCCTTCAAGAAAACCCTCTATAAAAATAGAATCTAAAACTTGTTTGAACAAAGCGGGCAACCCAACATAAAAGCTTTTTAGATAAACCTCAATTTGATATTGGGGTACATAGCTAGCCCGGATCCTTAACAGCCTATCCCAAGCATCTTTCAAAGATTCATTGAGTAAATAATGAAAAATTCCAGAATCATCTTCATCAAAATTATTAGGACTCTCATTAACAACTCCGGTAGGTTTTTCCATAGTATTATTTATGAGTTTACATAGAATAGAAGGATTGTCCAAAGCACTAAGGATCGGGAGAGAACCCCCAACTCTTTTTGGTTCCGACATGGCGAAGGAAGGCGAGCGAGAAAGAGAGGGCGAATAAAACGACAAGGGTGAAGTGGGGGAGAGGGAAACGAGAGGCAAATGGCAAATAATGTAATGCGGGAGATAAGGGTTTGTGATGGGTACTTGGTATGTTGACTTTTGCGTAGACTCCCCGGCAACGGCGCCAGAAATCCTTCTTGCTACCTCTTGAGCACTGCGTTGGTCTTCCCTTGAAGAGGAAAGGGTGATGCAGCAAAGTAGCGTACGTATTTCCCTCAGTTTTTGAGAACCAAGGTATCAATCCAGTAGGAGGCCACGCACGAGTCCCTCGCACCTACACAAACAAATAAATCCTCGCAACCAACGCGATAAGGGGTTGTCAATCCCTACACGGTCACTTACGAGAGTGAGATCTGATAGATATGATAAGATAATATTTTTGGTATTTTTATGATAAAGATGCAAAGTAAAGAAAGTAAAATAAAAGCGGCGTCAGAAATAGCTTGTTGTCGAAAAATTAATATGATGGAAAATAGACCCGGGGGCCATAGGTTTCACTAGTGGCTTCTCTCATGAACATAAGTATTATGGTGGGTGAATAAATTACTGTTGAGCAATTGACAGGATTGAGCATAGTTATGAGAATATCTAGGTATGATCAAGTATATAGGCATCACGTCCGAGACAAGTAGACCGACTCCTGCCTGCATCTACTACTATTACTCCACACATCGACCGCTATCCAGCATGCATCTAGAGTATTAAGTTCATAAGAACAGAGTAACGCTTTAAGCAAGATGACATGATGTAGAGGGATAAATTCATGCAATGTGATATAAACCCCATCTTGTTATCCTCGATGGCAACAATACAATACGTGTTTTGCTGCCCCTACTGTCACTGGGAAAGGACACCGCAAGATTGAACCCAAAGCTAAGCACTTCTCCCATTGCAAGAAAGATCAATCTAGTAGGCCAAACCACTGATAATTCAAAGAGACTTGCAAAGATAACCAATCATACATAAAAGAATTCAGAGAAGATTCAAATATTGTTCATAGATAAACTTGAACATAAACCCACAATTCATCGGTCTCAACAAACACACCGCAAAATAAGATTACATCGAATAGATCTCCACGAGAGAGGGGGAGAACATTTTATTGAGATCCAAAAAGAGAGAAGAAGCCATCTAGCTAATAACTATGGACCCGAAGGTCTGAGGTAAACTACTCACACTTCATCGGAGAGGCTATGGTGTTGATGTAGAAGCCCTCTGTGATCGATGCCCCTTCCGGCGGAGCTCCGGAACAGGCCCCAAGATGGGATCTCACGGGTACAGAAGGTTGCGGCGGCGGAATTAGGTTTTTGGCTCCATATCTGGTAGTTTGGGGGTACGTAGGTATATATAGGAGGAAGGAGTACGTCGGTGGAGCAACAGGAGGCCCACGAGGGTGGAGGGCGCGCCCCCCTACCTCGTGCCCTCCTGGTTGATGTCTTGACTTAGGGTCCAAGTCCTCTGGATCACGTTCGTTCCGAAAATCACGTTCCCGAAGGTTTCATTCCGTTTGATATTCTTTTTCTGCGAAACTCTGAAATAGGCAAAAAACGACAATTCTGGGCTGGGCCTCCGGTTAATAGGTTAGTCCCAAAAATAATATGAAAGTGTATAATAAAGCCCAATAATGTCCAAAACAGAATATAATATAGCATGGAACAATCAAAAATTATAGATACGTTGGAGACGTATCAGCGTCACCCCACTCGACATTGGTGGGCATAGATTAAATCTTGTGCACATCCACCACCAAGTCCTTGCTTCCGGTCATATGATTTGTGGCTCCACTATCGAGCAACCATGATCCCCCACCGGAAGCAAACACCTACAAGAGATCAATGCTTGGTTTTAGGTACCCATTTTGTAATGGGTCCTTTGATGTTAGTAACAAGGGCCTTAGGAACCCAAAATAGACCATTCAATATACTCATAAGGAGAACCAACAAATTTGGCATAAACATGCCCATCACTAGCACGACATAACACATAAGAAGGGTTAAAGTCGTCGGCTTTGTTGGAATGGGTGGCATTGCCCTTCTTGACACCACCACCCTTCACATTGTTCTTCTTTTCCTTAGGAGCACCCTCTCCCTCCTTCACAAAATTTAGCTTGAGAGGAGGAGGTCGTTTGGCCTTGTCATTCTTCTTCTTGTTCTTGGACTTGGGCATAAACCCAATTTCCTCCTTGTCCGCAACTTCCTTTTGATTGCTGAAAAGGTCGTTGAGGTTCTTCTCACCTTGTATGCAAGACACAAGGCCTTTCTCAAGTTTCTCCTTCAAATTTGCATTCACCTCCACAAGATGCACATGCTCACAACACGGGTTAGTAGCATTTGCATTATCAATTAAAACCATATGAGGAAATGTGGCTTTCTCCTTGGTTAGCTTTACTTGGAGTTGATCATGAGACTCTTTAAGGCTAGCATGAGTACCCTTCAAGGCCTTGTGAGCCTTGTCAAGTATGTCAAACTCCTCCTTGAGTCTAGCCAGATCAACCCCAAGTTTGGCCTTCTCGGAATTGAGCACACGAGATACAACAAGAGCATGATCAAGATCTTTCTTTAATTTAGCATGATCATCATTGTGTGACTCCTTAAGAGCCAAACGATGACCACGCTCTTCCTCAAGCGCATTAGAGAGATCCGATATCTCATCGGCATAGTCACGACTATGCCCCTCCATCTTAGAGATGGTGTCTTCGTGAGCCTCGATCATGTCATTGGCTTCACCAAGTTGTTCCAAGAGAGCAACAAAGTGATTCTTGGATTTGCCCTTGAGCTTACTCATAAAAGACTCAAATTCATTTTCTTCCTCATTAGACCCCTCACTTTCATCAATGCAATCCGTCAAAGAGGGATTAGTAGTGATGGTGGTTTTGATGTTGGGGGTTACCTTGTTGGTGGCTTTAGCCATGAGGCCCTTGGCGGTGATGTTCTCGTTGGGTGAGTCGAAGAGGGACACCCGTGGAGTTGTTGCAATGGCAATGGAGGCCATGGCAACCGTCTCACCGTCTTCATCATCATCATCCTCATTGTACTCTTATTGTGCCACCAACCCCTTGGGAGGAGTCTTCTTGGTGAAGTTGTTCTTGTTGGGGAAGGACTTGGCCTTGTCTTTTCGGATGAGCTTGCCACCGTCTTCCCTCTTCTCATATGGGCACTCCGCAACAAAGTGGCTCACATTGCCACAATTGTAGCATGTCCTCACATGTTGCTTGCCCTTGGCACCACTTGAGTTATTCTTGTTGAAATTGGGCCTTGAGTTCTTCTTGCTCCAAAATTGCCTTGAAGCGAGAGCCATGTGCTCATGATAAGCATATTTTGTATCTTCGGGGTTACTCTCCTCTTCAAGGCAAGGTTGGCTTCTTTGCTCGTTGAGAACGCAACACCGCATTGTCGGCGGTCTTGTGCAAGATCCTCATTGCCACAAACTCATCCAACACTTCACTTGAGGACAAGGTATGGAAGTTCGGCCTTTGACAGATGACGGAGGACATGGCCTTATGGTAAGGCATCATGGCCTTGAGAAACTTGCGCTTGATCCAATTGTCATCCGTATCCTTGCTCCCATGATCTCAGAGTGAGACCGCGAGAGTTGTTAATCTCCGGTAAAGCTCACGAGGTTCTTCATCTTCATTCATTGCAAACTCATCGGCTTCATCTTGCACCACTTCATAGTTGGAGCGTTGAATGCTTACACTTCCCTTGTAAATGGAAACAACATGTTGCCATGCTTCCTTGGCCACGGTGAAAGGTCGGAGATGCGCAATATCTTTGGATGGAATTGCATCTTGGATGATGAAGAGAGTGGACTCGTTGAATTGATTATTTGTGGCTTCTCTAGGGGTGAAGTTGCTTGGGTCATGCGGGTAGAAGCCTTGCTCAATGATTCTCCAAAGATTAGTATTACTATGATTTAAATGATGTTTAAAGCGATAGACCCAAGAGGCAAAATCCTCATTTTTCACAAACTTAGGAGGGGGACCAACATGATTCAAATGAGTGGAGGGAACCGGCCCTCCATAAGTAAGTGGAGGTTCAACATGGGCAAAGATGCCATTTCCACTTCTACCACTAGATAAAGGAACTTTGTCACTAGTAGCTTCCCCCTTGTCGGAGTTAGCATCTGTCACCTTGTTAGCAGGATCACCCACTTTCATTGGTGCAATGGATAATTTAAGGCCTTCTAAAAACTTGTTGAACATGCCTTCAACCTCGGTCGTCATGGAGGTTTTCAATGTGTCCAAAGCTGCATTGAATTCCTCATGAGAGACCGAGGATCCCCCATCGACCATAGACAAGGATGGAATCACACCGGGGTGTTCCTCCCCACCGTCTATGGTGTCAACCATACTCTTCAGACGGCAAAGTCCTTAATAAAGAGACGAGGCTCTGATACCAATTGAAAGGATCGATATAGTTGACTAGAGAGGGGTGAATAGGCAACTAACAATTTTTAGCTTTTCTTTACCAATTTAAACTTTGCGACAAAGTAGGTTGTCTAGATATGAAACTAGGTGAGCAACCTATAGGATGCACAACCAACAAGCACACAAGCAAGCAAGGGATACAACACAAAGTAAGCTAGCACAAGTAAAGGTAAGAGATAACCAAAAGTGGAGCCGGTGGAGACGAGGATGTGTTACCGAAGTTCCTTCCCTTCACTACAAAAATACACTTCTGTGGTGATACATGTTTGTCACAGTAGGTCACGTTTTCTTTCATGCATGTACATCCATGACGATTTTATGACAGAATCAAGATAGTCATACATGTGCTGTCGTAGATGTGTTCCTGACATTACCAAAATTATCATCACGGAAGTGTCCACTTCCATGATGATAAATCTCGCGTCATGGAAGTGCTTTCGTCAAGGGTGACCGACACGTGGCATGCACCATAACGGGTCGCCGTTAAGCTATCGGGTTCCGGTTGGGATCCGATAACTCATTAACAGCGCGGACCAATGGGGATTTTCCACGTGTAAAATTCTCATTGGCCGACAGATCCACGTGTTGGTCCGGCGTTCGGACAGTTGTCATCTAGTGAATGGACGGAATGCGCCTATGATACATCGACACGTGTCTCGGCCCAACAGTGGCCCATTCAGGCTAAAAGGATGGGCTTATCAAAATAAGCGGGCCGGCCCATTGGCAGCCTACTTGAGTCAGGCCCATTTACAAGTACGGCCCATACAAGTTACACAGAATCGGCCCATCAAAGGCCCATTCTAGATTTGACAATTTCCAGCCCATCGTCAGTTTAAGCCCGTTAAAGGCCCAGTACATCTTTAGGCCCAATTGCGGCCCGAGCATCTTTCGGCCTGTTAGCAGCCCATCATCAGTTCCCGCCCGTTACCGGCCCGGAACCTCTTTCAGCCTTTTCTCGGCCCATTCTGTAGTTGGGCTAATTCTAGCCCGCTGTGACTTTAGGCCTGTCCTCGGCCCATTCGGTAAATGGGCCAACTCTTAGCCCATTTTGCTCTCCGCCTGTTAACGGCCCGCACAACAGTTGGGCCTTTGACTTTCGGTCCATTAGGGGCCCACGTTCCGCAGGGCATCATTTTAGCCCAACGCGACTTTCGGCCTGTTAAAAGCCTAGATTGCAAATTGGGCCTCCTCTGGTCCATAACACTTTCGGCCTCTTACTGGCCCGTAAAGTAAAAGGGCTGAGACAAAATTGACATTTATTTCGGCCTACTAGAGGCCCGCGGGCCATTTCTATTTATACGACCCTATCGAGCTTTTGGCCTATTAACAGCCTGCTAAGAGCCGTTGTTACGGTGGGCCACATCATTTGGGATCCACTTAATATTATTTTGACCAGCCCAGTTAAGGCCCGCTTTGACTACACATGTTTGTTCATTTGTATGGCGTCCAGGAAATGTTTGGGTGTCTTGGCCCCCGTTTCAACGATAGAGCATATTCAAGAATTATCCTACTCTATAATATCGCCTCTAAAAACATACACTACAATAAAAAGACTAAGGCATAGAAACGTAGAATAATCCTACACTATACAATAAAGAAATTATAGCCGAATATACCCACTAGGCATTATAGTTCGGCACCAGTGACGTACACAAACAGCAAATTACATACACTAGACAAATAAAGCTCATACATCATGGACAGTGCATCAACATAACTTACCATTTGAACTATAATCTCTTCAGAAAATAGGATTGGCCGGATTCAGATAGCACAAATTTTAGTCTGCAAAATCTCCAATTCCGTCGTGGTTACCTCAGTGTCTTGTTTCATTTTTTTGACTCATGCATCTAATACCTGCATGTCCAGTCTCAACTTGTTGATTGTACGTTGAGAATCATGTACACGTTGTTTGCCACCTCTAGTTGATGCTTGAGAACATCAGCACATTCCAATTCCAATCCATAATCATTCAATAATGGCCATGCCGCACTGCTCGCAGATCTTTGTGTTAATGTCACTTCATCCTGAAATGTTTCTGTAAGTACACATGAGTAGGGCAAAAATATAGTTACAACAGTGAAGTGAGCAAGACAGACTATTTTGTACATGGCAAAACAAGACTAACAATAATGTTACACGTCATGAAGCATAAATAGGTGATATTTTTAAAAAATATAAAAATGGTAGTCTGTGCAACCTGCATACAGAAATCTCTCTAGCTCACCAGAGGAGCATGATGTCGTGGCCAAATCCAAAACACAGACAAGTTACAAATTTAGACAGCATGTTGCCTATAAGTAAGCAAGCAGTTGGCCATTCTGTAGCTCAATTAAAGTCTTAGGGAGCATAATGAACAGCAGAGGGATTCATACAAACCTACTATAGCAAGCAAAACTATGCAATCATTAGCCTAGTATAAACTAGTTTGTGAGCCTCATGCAGTAATAGGTTGTTAATAGACTTCAAAGCTTCAGGCACACTTCGCTAGAGTAATTAAATGGTAAGTCCTTTAATTATGTGAACTAATAGTTATACAAGTACCCAACATCAGGCATCATTTTTTGGGCATCTCATTAACTGAGGACAAATAAAGCAATTGAAAAGAGCAAATTAACTATGCCTGAAACAAACAAGGAATTGAACTGTTGAGTTGGATACAGTGACTTACCTTAACTGGTTGAATAGGCTCAGCGCTGCTCCTACTTCTCTTGCAAGGCTCCTTCCTAACATCTTGTACTTGGAAATCCTCAATCTTATCTTCATTGCACCCCCTCTGCAAGGTGACACAAACTAGTTACTCGTCTCCTTGGAAGATAAATATGCATACTTTCCAGTCTGTGAACAACACAAAAGGATGAGATTATAACAAATCAACACCACATAATGAAACATGCCACATCTCTTGCACTTTCACACAATGAAATGAGCATTTACTATGTGTGCACTATGTAAAAACTAGGCATACCTTCGAACTGGATCTCCAGGTACTCTTGGAGAGCCTACTTTAGTGTACAGCCAAACCTTTATGTCACCTATGAGTTATACAAGCCCCCACTACAGCAGCCCTTAGTGTTTAAATCGTTGACAAGCTCTGTTAGAGTGTTAGGTCAAGAACAACAAGTAATCAAAGCGAACAGTCCTAGTATGGCTGGCTGATGCAAACAAGCAATTAAACAGATGTGTGAGCAAATCTTACATACTCCCTCCTTCCATCTATATAGGGCCTAATCATTTTTCGAGGCTAACTTTGACCAAGTGTTATAGCAATAATATATGACATGCAAGTTACACAAAGCATACCATCAAATTCGTACGTGAAAGGAGCTTCCAATGATATAATTTTCACATTATACATCTCATGTATTATTAGTCTTATCAATAGTCAAAAGCGGTCTCGAAAAACACATTAGGCCCTATATATATGGAAGGAGGGAGTATCAAGAAAAGAAGCAAAGAAGGAGGCTCAAAGACCGTCACTTGACTGACCAGATTTAAGGGGCATTTAAACATCATGTGCAACGTATGAACTAACATAAACATTGCATATTCCAGATTCTACAATGGAATGCACATGTATTAGGTTATGCCATGTATGATGATGCCTAAATGTACACTATAGTAGGCAGGAGTGATTCATCATTGCACGCACAATTGAATTGCAGGTTAAGGGCCAGTTCTATTCCGCCTTTTCAGAGCTTATTGTCAAAATAAGCCATAAAAGATAAAGAAGTCATTTTTGACTTATGGCCTTGGGCTTAACTTATTTCGCTTTGGAGGGGGGTGTTTCGGGTAGAAGCTCGCTAAAAATTGAAGGGAAGGGGAATAGTGAAATGACTCTGTTATCTGCCTATATTCCACTCAAAATGCAACTCCTCACGCCCGCATCACACCTGACCCTCAAGTAAAAACAAACACGCAAGCGTTCATTGCCCTGCCCGCTTGCATCTCCTCTCCCCTTTCCCTCTACCTCGATCCCCTGCCTGCAACACTAGGGTTCCTCCAGCGAGTCGTCGTCGCTGGTCCCATCTGGCCTGGTCCTCGACGATGCTCTGTCCAGCTAGGCTACATGCGGGTAGGACCAAATCTCCCTGGCTGCTCCTCCCTCTGGTGCCGCTCCTCATTCTCATGTCTCCAGCAGCAGCTCCACTGTGGTCCACCCAACGCACTACTCCGGCGGGCGCCGCACAACTACGGCTGATGCCACACTGCGGCAGAAGGCACCTTATTCCCCCTCCCCTCCTCCCAGGCTGTGGCCTTGAGGTGCTGTTAAGGATGAGCTCATCCAACAAGGTGAGGATCTCCTCTGATTTTTTGCCAAATTTTCATTCTGATCCACTATACGATGAATTGCTATGAGCTGCTTCTGTTGCTGCTATATGATGCATTGGTATAAGCTGCTCCTGCTGCTGCTATATGATGAATTGCTATGAGCTGCTGCTGCTATATGATGAATTTCTATGAGCTGCTGCTGCTATATGATGAGTTGCTATAAGCTAATCCTGCTGCTGCTATATGATGAATTGCTATGAGCTGCTCCTGCTGCTGCTATATGATGAGTTGCTATGAGCTGCTCCTGCTGCTGCTATATGATGAATTGCTATGAGCTGCTGCTGGTATATGATGAATTGCACACTATTGCTGCTGCTGCTGTATGATGAGTTGCTATGAGCTACTGCTGCTATATGATGCTTTCAGGTGGTGCTGCTATATGATAATAACCAGCCACTTGGACGGTCGAATTTCAATAAATAATTGTTCTTTGTTTAAATGTGCGTCATGCGTTCTTCGTTTAAATTAGGCAATGGGATCTCTATGGAAGACATTGACCAAAGTAGATTGTGCCAAGTAGATGGTATCTTTGTATTTGCATTTTGAACAAATAGTGATGGTATGTTTTCCTATCATATTAATTACTGCACTGGGTTCAATTTGTGATGTTTGAAAGTCAAATTAATTTTCATATGGGCAGCAAAATGACAAAATGTAATGCAATCTAGACTTTTCACTGATCATACCAAAGATAAGTTGAAAAGGAAGGCAATGAAAAGAACTGGTTGGCTTATTACCTGGAGCTTATATTCACAGGTGCTTATTTTCTTAGGATAACTCGTAAAAACTATCCATAAGAAACTTGGCCAATAGAACTGACATACAAATCACATGTCATGATGATTGCAATGGAGGAGTGACCTACCATAGCACACTGTATAGGCTCACCGCTGCCTCTCCTTTTTTGCGATGTTCCATGGAATTGCCACATACATCTTGTACTTTTTCATTGTGTAACCCCATCTGCAAGTTGACACGGCTAATTTCAGACATCTCTACATGATAATACATTGCATATCCCTTGCGCATATTTAAAGCACCAATTAACGATTGCGTGCTTAGCATAAACTAGCCATGACTCTGTGTGCTGGACTAGCAGGCACTCTAAGGGAGCCTAATGTAGTGCACTAGAATTCCTACATGCCACCTACGATTTTGTGTAATGTACTACCTCTGTTCCTAAATATATGTCTTTGTAGAGATTCAAGTATGGAACACATACATATGTATATAGATGCATTTTCGAGTGTAGATTCACTCATTTTGCTCCATATGTAGCCTATACTGGAATCTCTAGAAAGACTTATATTTAGGAACGGATGTACGAGGTAGTATCATGTATGACATCTACATATCTAATTTAGCAGCCAGTAGTAGAAATATTGTCTGCACAAAGGGATTACTGGTCGAAAATCCTAACAAAGCACGCTGGCAGGCACAAACAATACAAGAGAGAGAGAGAGAGACGCACTTACAAGATCATAGCAATGCCTCAGTCCAGGATCTTGGTTGGCCAAGATGTTAGATCCAGAAGAAACATCGTCCTTGTAGTTTTTGCCAGCTGCATAACAGGTAGCAGCGACCTGTTAGTATATTTGAATTACATCGGGCAGGTGATGTTGGACGGGTTTAAAGGTGACAAGTACCTAGGCCGTGGCGGGTGCTTGGCATCTTGCCAGACGGTGGGAATCAGGTTAGAAACGTCAAGGGTGATGAAGCTGCGCTGCCTGTCGGGGTCCGGTAAGGAGATCTAGAACCGTCGAGTAGGGTGTTTATGGAGCGCCTCCGGTAGGGTGGACTACGGTGTGGGCGAAGCGGATCTGTGGCCGTGGACGAGGGCGTCGGTGAAGCTGCTCCGGTGGTTGGGTTAAGGATGGTGTCGACGATGCGGATCTGCGGCCGTGGACGGGGCGTCAGAAGCTGCTCCGGTAGGTTGGATGAGGGTGCGACGAAGCGGATCTGAGGCCGTGGACTTGTGAGTTGGCAAAGCGGCCCGGGTAGGGTTGAGAATGGTATAGGCGAAGCTACTCCGGTAGGGTTGACGATGGTGTCGGCGAAGCGGCTCTGGAAGGGTTGAGGAAGGTGTCGGCGCAGAGGATCAGAGGCCGTCGACGGGGCCGTCGGTGGGGCGGCTCCGGGGGGTGTGGAGGAAGCGTCTCCAGTGGGGAGTATGAATGAGCCGCTGCAGATGCGCTGCGGTTGACGAGAGTAACAGCGAAGCAGATCCGACGCCGTGGACAAGGCCGGCACTGAATGGGTTCTGGTACAGTGGTGGATGAGCAGTCTACTTGTTTCTAGTGGAGGTGGGAGGGGTAGATGCGGCCGCAGAAGCAGATCCGGTGAGGTGGACGCCGCTGGCAGTGAATGGGCTCTGGTACGCGAGTGGATGAGCAGTCTAGGGTTTCGAGAGGGGAGGGGTAGAAAGGCCGATGAAGTACGGACGGCGTGATGTAAGATGCTCTGGTGCTGTGGATAGTCATTTTTGCGGGAGGGGGAGAGGAAATGGGGGTGACGTGTGGTGGGGGGAACCGGAAGTTACCAAAGCAGCCCCGAACTATTATGTAGATGAGGGTGGTATTGTAACTGTTGTTCTGCGTGCACCAAGGACAAAAGGGGAATTTCGCATGCTAAAGACTAGGTGGCGGAAATTTTAGAAGGAGGCGGGAGATTTTGCCGCCCGCGGGATCATTCGTATCCAGTTTCAACTAATTTTGGACCATGCTAGCGGGAAGGTCATGCGAGACTGTGTACACGGGGCACGCGTCAGCAGTTAATAACTGGTGTAAAGTCCACCCCAGAAAAAAAAACAATAACTCGGGATGATGTGCTGATAACTTGGACGTTCACACGGGCGCGGCCAATCGTAGGGGTGTAGAGGCGCGTTCAAAAAAGGGATCAAATGCTCAGCCTATGTATTTCTCGTGTAAATAGATAATTTAGTGCCATTGGTTATTTACTTTAAACATAATGCATTGACGTGTTAGTGTAGAGGCGCACAAAAATAAATGGATATTGTAATCTCACAAAAGAAATGGATATTGCAGTCCGCTACTTAAAAGTGTTACCACATATGATTACATAGCCTCCATTTCATAAATTGCGTACCCATTGAATTCATATATGAATATTACATATATTTCTTCATAATAGAACCTTAAATCATCCAAGACTAATGAATTTGAATGCAAGAGTAACAATGGTGCATGTACATGATAGCTACATTGGTTGTTTGAAGAAACATCACTGTAACTTTGGCATGCACAATTGAAAAGGTTTATTTAGATAGAAAAAAATGTGATATGTGAGTGTCCAATCTTTATAGCGTTGAATCGATATTGTACCTTTGGCCACGATACGAAGTAGATATTGATTTATGTTCAAGCAATGCACGTCCACGATCGCTAGATAGTGATACGTGAATGAATTGTGCAATCTCTCTCACACGCATACATATCTCGTTTCCCCGTAGGCATCGGAATAACACACGCGCACTTCGTGTATTTCTCTCCCTCTGTCAAGGTTAGAATTCATCTTTCTACCCCGTCCTACAAGTCTCTCGCACAGAAACACACACGCTCTCTCTGTCGAACACGCCCACCCCTTTAATTCCGCCCACCCACAGCCACTAATGTCTCAAAGTATAATTATGTCTCTCACACATATGCCTAAGGTTAACTCGAGTTCCGAAACCATATGAATACATACATTGGGATTCCAGCAGAGCACCTTTTGTTTTGATATTTTGCTCTCTCTCTCTCACACACATACACACACACGCGCGCGCGCGCTTAGACATTGTTTCTCGCTTCATTTTTTCCGGCACTTGCATGCACACCGTTTGTTTATCTCCGTGATGCTTTAAGTATGCCTCGCACACATGCTATCTACCTATCCCTTAATATAGATATGTGTCACACAAACTCCTTCTCCCTACTAGCAAGATGGCCATGCGTTGCACAGAACATCAAGATGCATTTGTATGAGTAGTTTATCTTGTGGGAGAAAAGGATGAACGGGGGAATGCCTTATTTGCAAATGTGGAGAGGGGTGTGGGTATCTTTTTGGAAAATTGCCATAGTTTCCTTCCTATCCGCCAGATATAAATCGGATGGCCTATATTGCAGGATGGCAGGAACACCATCATCACCAACTCTGTTTTTATAAGAGTAGAGATATGTAAGTGTCACTGCCCCCCTCCCCCCACACCCACCCGCACACACTTCCCGACACCGAAGGAGTAGGGTGACACCTCGATCTTGATACTAATCTATCGACTGGCTTCTCTCTCAAACACACACACACACACACACACACTACCCGACACCGAAGGAGTAGGGATGGCACCTCGATCTTGATAGTAATCTATCTACTCCTCTTTCAAACACACACACATACACACACACTCGCTAGTTGTGCCTCTGTGCCTACCACGCACACTCTCGATACGTCTTTCTCTCCCCCCCCTCCCCCCCCCCCAACCCCAACAATGATAGCAGAAGGGTGACAACTCGATCTGGTCTTAATCTGTCAATTGGTTTGTCTCTCAAACATTGTGTCTCTGTGCCTCGCTCATACACACTCGGTTCGTCTTTTTCTCCATAGCCCCCTCGATATGTAGACTTCTCGCGCACACACAGCTGTAGTGACGCTGACGCTGAACCCAGTGTGCCTATACCGGCCTTGTGATAGTTTTCACCCTGTTTTCTCTTAATTAACAAGGCAACCTTCTCTTTGTTACTACTAGTGAATCTGAAATCATTCGGGGTAGACATAAAATATATCACTTCAACCCAATTATCGCAATAACTATTTTAAAAGAAACTAGCTAGATGCCCGTGTGTTGCACGGAACATCAAGATGCATTTGTATGAGTAGTTTATCATGTGAGAGACTAGCAAGATGCCCATGCGTTGCACGAAACATGAAGATGCATTTCTATGAGTAGTTTATCTTGTGAGAGAAAAGGATGAACGAGGGAAGGTCTTATTTGCAAATGTGGAGAGGGGTGTGGGTATCTTTTTGCAAAATTGTCATAGTTTCCTTCCTATCCGTGAGATATAAATCGGATGGCCTATATTGTAGGATGGTAGGCACACCATCAACACCAAATCTATTTTTATAAGTGTAGAGAAAAGGATGAACGAGGGAATGCCTTATTTGCAAACGTGGAGAGGGGTGTGGGTATCTTTTTGCAAAATTGCCATAGTTTCCTTCCTATCTGTTAGATATAAATCCGACGGCCTATATTGCAGGATGGCATGCACACCATCATCACCAACTCTGTTTTCTACTCCCTCTGTTCCTAAATATTTGTCTTTTTACAGATTTCAACAAGTGACTACGTATAGAGCAAAATGAGTGAATCTACACTCTAAAATATGTCTACATATACATCCGTATGTGGTAGTCCATTTGAAATCTGAAAAAGACAAATATTTAGGAACGGATGGAGTATAATATAAGAGTAGACATGGAGATATATCTCCAGCATGGTCTACAACAAAAATGTGCTGGACTGGTTAGCGTCAGATGCTCGCAACGCGATGACCTGAGTTCGAATTCTGTCTTTAACTTTAGATTTTTAATATATACTTCTTTCGATACTGTACTGACAGTGGAACCCATAGAGTACTTAGAATACAAGATTAAGGATGGACTTGTTTCTTTTTAATTTTCTATACGAAAATGTAGCCACCCTGCAAGTCACGTGCACACTGTACATGCAATTAACTTTTTATAGAGGGAAAATCATACACGCAATTAACTCAAATGGATTGGATGTGATTCTATTATTTCCAGCATAAGAGCATCTCCAACGGCAGCCGGCAAATTTCCTCCCGCTTCCTTCCGCGGATGACGACATCAAACGCCAGCGGCATACATTTTCACAACTCTAACCAACCAGATGAAATTCGTGCAAACACGGACTGTTTTCATATAAGCATGAAGGATTTCGTATAAAAAAGCCGGATCTTCATATAAACATGATGGATTTCATTACATTTACATGAACTAAGTGGTGCTAATCCGGCTCTCTTGGTATAATTAATACTCCCTCCGTCCAGAAATACTTGTCCTAGAAATGGATTTATATAGACTTATTTTAGTTATAGATACATCCAATTTATCCATTCTTAGAACAAAAATTTCCCGCCAGCCGGAGAGGGAGTACCTAATCTAAATGGCCGCCCGCGGATCCCTTTGTCTTCCTCATGTTTGGCAGAGACTTGCGGGGTCGACGAAAGTCCTCAGAAGAGACGAAGCAGCAAAGAAACCACCTGAATGCGCAGTCGTCGCCTCGGCGGTGGCCTTCATGGAACCCAAGTGGCAGCGGCCTCCCGTGTTCTACTTCTCCTCGATGATGGCGGCGGACACGGAGAAGCTGGCCACCGACTCATCGCTCTCCATGCACCCGGCTTCTGTCTCTGCCTGCATGGCGCTGTCGCAGGCACGGGAGGCGCGGCCGCATGCACGGGAGGCGCGCCGACAGACACGGGAGGCGCGACCACCACAGACACTGGTGGCGTGGTACGACGCGGCAGCGACGAAGCCCGTGTCGGCGTGCTCGCCGCCATGCCGGCGTGGAGCAACTCGCCACTCCTCATTGAGCTGAACTGGAGCGGCGAGTTGCTGAACCACGTGCCGGCTTGGGGCGGCAACTGGCTCCGTCGGGCCAGGCGAGGTTGGTGAAGCACCGAGCGGCCTCGCCCATATCCGGAGGGCTTGGCGGGCCGCCCAGCCGGGTAGTGTGCTTGAGAACGGCTCCTCGAAAGCCATCGGAAGAGTGGAGAAATGGTGAAGGAGGAGATGGGGGAGCGGCGGAGGGGTGCGATTCTTGCCCGCTGTCTGTCTGGCCTCGTTTAAGTAGAGGGCGGACGGTACGAGCTTAGTCGGCGTCTGGCCTCGTTTAAACTAAGGGCGGACAGGAGGAGCTCGACCGGTGATTGCGTTTAATTCGGGCCCGCTCATGAACGAACATGTGGCCGGAGTAGGTTTCTCGGTTTGCATGCGGGTTTAACGGAGGGGTTTGATGGAGGCAAGGAGGCGTGTTCAGCCAGGCGTGCAGGGGGGCGGCACAGTACTATTCGATTTGACAGCGGGCGGCGCAATTCCCGATACGGCTTTAATGCAGACAAGGGAGGGGGTAGCGGTTCCCGAAATGTTGAACGGCCAATGATGCATCCTCCTTCAATTAGCACCGTGAATGCATGAGGGAAGTAATGGGAGGAGGACCGGGAAAAGAGGCTGCACAATGTGAATGCAATGCAGTTTGCACTCATATAAAGGTGCCCCTCCATTCCAATGCATATACCACATCGTACGCACCTAAGCATTTGCCTAAGCACCTGCACTAAGCGCAAAAGTCCTCGCTCCAGACCCATGGCAGTGATGCCCGCGAGTGGCCAGCGGCTGTGCCAGATGGTCCACGACGCCGGCCTGCGGCATGGCGCCGAGGATCGTCTCCAGACGGTGTTAGCGATTGGCTGGTGGATGTCCGCCGTCGACACCAACTACGACTCTCAGTTGGACCAGATGATCGTTGCCACCAGCAACAAGTTCACCGTCCTCAAGAAGCTCACGGACGACATCGCCGTACTCCTCCAGCCCGCGCACCCGGGCTCCTCGTTGCCTGCCACCCTAATCGGCCTCCATGGTCGGAACCTTTTTCAAGCACTGGTGGCCCTACGACTGCCCGCCGATGCCACGAAGAATGTCCACCTGGAGGTCGCGCTCGCCGCGAGACGCCTCGCCCTACAAGAATTCGTCGACATACACATCCACGTGTACGAGCAAATCGTGTACATATGTATCTACAAGGCCAGTGAGGATGCTATGACGTTGGCCTTCCTCAACCGGCTGTGTGACGCCCGGATAATTAAGCTACAGTAATTCCCTCCTAATGATGCCACATCATCATGATTACTGTTGTTAAACTCACGTTGGTTCGAAACCGGTTCAAATTTCAAATTCAAATTGCCAAACATGAAAACTAAAATTTTCAAAGTGTGGCAAATAATCCCTAGATATTTGTCATGTTGGAACCAACCTCATTTGAGTTCCCAAAATGCCCCTAGGATTTTATCTTGTGGTCCAACAATAATTAAATGGTTAGCCAACTCCTTTTGACCCCAAACTTTTTATGCAACTTCACTTTGTTCCTATCTATTTTTGTGCAAAGTGCCACATTTAATAAAAATAATTCAGTAGCTCTTTTAAATAGGAAACAGAGGCAAATAAAAAAAATAAGAAAAAGAAAAGAGGAGAGGCCCCCACCCCTCACTGGGCCTCGGCCCGTAACCCCCAGGCCGACCCACATGGCCCCCTCACCCCCCTGCATAACCCCCCCCCCACTCCCTCACCGTAGCC
>NC_057814.1:139590723-139616467 GCF_018294505.1 Triticum aestivum | reverse complement strand
AAAGAAACAAAAAATATATTAAAATATGTTAATCCGTAACTCGGATGAAAAAGTTTTCTACATGAAAGTTGCTCAGAACGACGAGATGAATCTGAATACGCGATCCGTTCGTCTGCCACATGCCCCTAACTACCTGAACATGCAACTTTTCCCTTCCGTTTCATCTGTCCGAAAATGCTAAACCTAGGGAAACATTCCCGGATGTTATCCCCCTTCGCCGGTAACGTGTTACACCGCGTTAGAACACGTCTAGCTCTACCTGTTGTCCTGTTATGCTCTTGCTTGCTATGTATTTACTGTTTCTCCCCCCTCTTCTCTCTGGTAGACCCCGAGACTGCCGCTGATGCCGCTGTGATCAACTACGTCGACGGCGACCCCTTCTTCTTGTCTGAGCAACCAGGCAAGCCCCCCCTTTGATCATCCCGATATCGCCCATTCCATTCTCTCATGCTTGCATTAGATTTTGCTACTGTTATTGATTGCTCCTATTCTGATGCATAGCCTGCTTTTGTACCTACTGTTGTACCTTACCTGCTTATCCTAAACTGCTTAGTATAGGTTGGATAGTGATCCATCAGTGACCCCCACTTGTCCTTGTTGCCCCTGCTTCATCATCGACGACTCGATCTACATGATCGACGACCAGAGCCCGACACCTCACGTCACATCACGCCCCTTTTGTTGCTCGACTCTGCAGAACTACTATCGAGTGTCGAGGGTGATCCCTCATAACGCACTCCTGATGATAATTTTGTAGTGTAGCTATTCGGTCGTGGTCATCGAGGGTGATTTCCTCTTACACCATTCCCGATACGGCTCTGTCGTTCAACACCTCAAGTGTGAACCTCGAGGGTGGTCCCTCTTACGTTCACCTTGATGATTACATCGAGTGGAATCCTCCGAGGGTGATTCCTTGGGTTTTCCCCTTCATGTTTGGACACACGGTTACCTTGACTTTACTGGAGACCTTGGTGAAAGTCGGACGGGCCCGGAGAGCACCCGCAAGATGGTTACGAGGCACGGCCAGGAAGTCAGGCAGCCCTCGAGTGGGCTGGGCTTGCCCTTGCCGTATTTCCTCGAGACGGGGCGACGGGGTCACATTATCGTGAGTCTCTGCTCGTCTCCGCGAGCCCCCAATGCACTAAGAGGTTTGTGTATTTGTTCTGAGTTGGCCTTTGGCCTTTACGCACTAACCACCACGCGAGAATAAATATGGGCCTCGACATCACAGTATCAGCCGAAGCTTTGTCAGACGTCCAGTTCAGCCTTGCGGCACGGCTGGGCCGGCACCATCCTGTAGTGGTGGAGCCTGGTCCGCCCTGCTCGCAACGACCCAGAGTGCAACGGGCGATGGGCCCAGACCCCGGAGTGCTTAGGATGTAGACCGGCGGGGACCTCTCTACTGAGCCTAGGTAGGGCTACGACGTGTTGATCTTTCGAGGCCGGGCATTGACCCCAGAAAGGTGTGTCCAGCCAGAGTGATCGAGCGTGTTGGAAAACGTGGTGCACCCCTGCAGGGAAGATCCTTATTCGAATACCGTGTCCACGGTAATGGACGTTCAGACTTGTATCCTGATCTTATACAACTAAAAATGGATACTTGATATGTGATGGATATGTGGCTCCGAGATTGCTTTCTCGCAGGGAGTCGAGGAAGGATCCCTGGGCATTAATGATACAACATGCTTGTTAATTAAACTGCTATTCTATACTCTTCTACATGCTGCAAGACGCTTGGAGCTGCTTGAAGATGCTAGTCTTTGATAGGCTAGGCCTTCCCCTCTATTCTGGCATTCTGCAGTTCAGTCCACAGATACACCCTTCCATTTGATACCAATGCATACTTAGTATAGATCTGATGCTTGCGAGTACTTTGGATGAGTACTCACGGTTGCTCTCCCCCTTTTCCCCCTTCCTTCTTCTTTCCGGTTGACGCAACCAGATGGTGGATCCTTGGAGCCAGATGCCACCACCGATGGATGCTACTACATGGAGACCACCGACGACTAGGAGTAGTTAGGAGGTCCCAGGCAGGAGGCCTTGCCTCTTCGATCGTTGTTGCTTTTGTGTTTGCCTTCTTAAGGCATCCTTGTTTAACATATGTCTGTACTCAAATATTGTTGGTTCCGTTGACTCTTGTGTATCGAGCTTGTATTCGAGCCCTTGAGGCCCCTGGCTTGTAATATAAAGCTTGTATTATTTTATTTGTGTCTAGAGTTGTGTTGTGATATCTTCCCGTGAGTCCCTGATCTTGGTCGTACACATTTGCGTGCATGATTAGTGTACGGTCGAATCGGGGGCATCACAGGCTGGAAGCCTTGGATGCCTTTGCTGAGAAGCACCTTGACCTCGCCACAAAAGCCGCCGCTTCTTAGCTGCCGGTCGGTGGCCCGGCGCACTAAGTTGAGGAGGAGGAGGTCGTAAGTTGATGGATGCATCTTTCTTCTTGCCTCCTGTAACCACCACTGCGATCGCATCATCATGGCCTTGATTCTTATTGTGCTATTGCATTCTCGTTCCAGTCAATACCGACATGTGCGATCCCTTTGCTTAATTATATGCATCACTGTAACTAGTACTCCATCCGTCAATTTATAAGTTGTGCTTACCTTTTCCATCAACTTCGTGCAACGCACGGGCATCTTGTTAGAAACACTAGAACATGTCGGACCGCATGTGACCAAACTGACGATGCGCCAACCTATAGCTACTACGTACCCTACTTATCTGGTGCAAATAGCCCCGCCCTATCGTTTCCAATCGTTATTTCTATCTATCGATCGTCCCAAGGAGCAGAACAAAATGTTACAATTTATACATGTTTCTCTACTCCAACTCCTATAAAAGACTCAGTTGGTGATGGTGGTGTGTCTGCCATCCGTCGTTTCTCACCATTGGATCTGCATCTAACGGCTGTGAGGTAAGTTGTGGCTTTTTTGCAACAATAGCCCACTTCTCTGCTCCAATTTGCAGAAAACCCATTATTATCTTGAAAGTAACCACATCCCTCCCTCGCCTCATCAAAACAGCCTGAGAAATATATTTTGAGTGAAAGGTAATATATTAGGAGTATATCAAAACAAGAGTGATTTCTTTCAAGTTTGTGAACAAGTACTACTATTCTACTACTTTGGATCCGTCGCAATGCATGAGCACATTGCTAGTAAAAGGAAAAGGCCTGCCGCGTTCGCGTCGCACCCCCGCACGCCCGGGAATCGGGAGTACTCCACGGCCCGTCCGGCACGCCACATAGCTAGGGAAGACGTGTTGCCTAGCATTTTCACTTTCATGTGGGACCGCCGTTGAGCAAACCGACTATTGGCAAACCGCACCCCGCCCACCGCCGGGTTGGAAAACAGAAACGAGGGGAAGATCTAGCTGTAGCACGGAAGCCAAGAAATTTGGTGTCTGATGGGGCCCGTAGAGTAGGTGCATTCCGTACTACTACTCCTACTAGTACGAAGTTTGTACTACAACTAGTACTACCACTATACAACTAGGTACGTACACGGCACAGCAGCGTAGGAACAAAAAACGGGAAGATCTTGTTTCGGGTGATTTATCTTTTTTCAGTCAACGTAGTATGAATAATATGATGTGGGGGCACCCATGAAGCTTATGTGGCTCGGTTGCATGGCTAAAAAAGGTTAGAGAAAAATAAATAGATAATGTGTTTAGAGTGCACTCCACTAAATAGATATACTTTGGATCCATTGCAACGCACGGGCCGGCACATCTATACCCCTACTAGCAAGATGCCCATGCGTTGCACGGAACATCAAGATGCATTTCTATGAGTAGTTTATCTTGTGAGAGAAAATAATGAACGAGGGAAGGCCTTATTTGCAAATGTGGAGAGGGGTGTGTGTATCTTTCTACAAAATTGCCATTGTTTCCTTCCTATCCGTCAGATATAAATTGGACGGCCTATATTGCAGGATGGCAGGCACACCATCATCACCAACTCCATTTTTTTATATATAATAACTAGCAAGATGCCCGTGCGTTGCATGGAACATCAAGATGCATTTGTATGAGTAGTTTATCTTCTGGGAGAAAAGGATGAACGAGGGAAGGCCTTATCTGCAAATGTGGAGAGGAGTGCGGGTCAATTGTCATAGTTTCCTTCCTATCCGTCATATATAGATCGGACGGCCTATATTGCAAGATGGCAGGCACACCATCATCACCAACTCTGCTTTTTATAAGAGTAGAGATAATAATAACTAGCAAGAGGCCCATGCGTTGCATGGAACATCAAGATGCATTTATACGAGCTGTTTATCTCATGGGAGACGAAGATGAACGAGGGAAGTCCTTATCTGCAAATGTGGAGAGGGGTGCGGGTATCTTTTTGCAAAATTATCATAGTTTGCTTTCTATCTGTCATATATAGATCGAACGGTCCATATTGCAGGATGGCAGGCACACCATCATCACCAACTCGGTTTTTTTATAAGAGTAGAGACTGGCAAGATGCCCGTGCATTGCACGGAACATCAAGATGCATTTTTTTACAAAACACCTGTTGTGATTGACCCATGCACGAGTAATCCCATGTGTAAAAACTAATGATATCTTAATTGCCCAAACTTATTTTTTCAAAATGAATTGTCACTATTTATTTTTACTTTATGCTTTAAAATGCACAATTCCATGAATCTTAAAGTAGATTTTTTTATAAAACTAATTGATTTTGAACTAGATGAACTATAAGAATTAAACGAACATCTACATCATGCATATATGACTCAAAGCTTACATGCTATAGTGTGTTATTTATTCATAATTTGGTTACCAAATCTCATGCGTGCAATGCACGTGTACCTTACTACTCCCTCCATTCCTAAATATTTGTATTTCTAGATATTTTAACAAGTGACTATATATGGAACAAAATGAGTGAATCTACACTCTAAAATGTGTCTACATACATCCGTTTGTGGTAGCCATTTAAAATGTCTAGAAAGAATTATATTTAGGAACGGAGGGAGTAGTTGGTAGTAGTAAGAAACAAATTCCGGGTTTGGCACGAGCTCGTACAGCGGGAGCACCACAAGGCCTGCCGCAGGAGTTACATTTCCCTCTCGGGGCCCACGGGACCGAGCTTTAGTGGCTTGGTGCACCGGCCTATGAGCTAATGACATGCGGACCTTAAATGCGGCTGGCCCACATGTCATTCTCATGGTGGTGGTGTGGTTCGCGACTCACTCGTTCGAATGAACCGGCCGGTGGTGGCGTGGCCGTGGCGAAGGTGCCACAGGTGGGCGTCAAGGCGTTACGAGGCGTAGATGGCCACACCAGCGGGTACTACCTGTAGTACAGAAGTACTCCAGCTGAGGATTGATGCCCGGGACGCGAAATGTGCCACAGCTGCTGGATGAAAATTCGATGGTGCGGGAGTACGGATCGGAGCAGGCAAACCGCGTCCAATCGGGTGTGGCTATGGTAGAAAGTTGATGGTCGCTGCAGCTCAGCTGGCCCGCATGTCATGCACACAAAGGCAGAGGAGCGGTGGGGCCGAGAGGGATGAGGCACACGTCGGGGGACGTCGTGCCGTGGGTCGGAGCGGCGTCGTGGGAATCGCGTGTGGGTGTGGCAGTGGTAGAAACAATAAACGTGATGGTCGCCGTGGTTCAACTTCCATGGACAAGCTCTCATGTCTGCTGACACATGCATTGCATACCGCTCACTGCAAGGAGCAGTAGTAGAGGTAACTTGTTCCAAAGGTACCATTTTTCCGATAAAATTCTCGAGATATCATTAGTTTTTACACATGGGATTACTCCTGCAAGGGTCAATCATAACAGGTGTTTTGTAAAAAAATGCATCTTGATGTTCCCTGCAATGCACGGGCATCTTGCTAGTTATAGAAGAAGCCCACACGGGCATCTTGCCGCAGGGTGTGCCACCGACCCAAACTCAAATTTTTTTTCAGCGCGGCGTGGCCGTAGTTTGGCACACCCCTCTCCACATTTGCAAATAAGGCCTTCCCTCGTTCATCCTTCTCTCTCACAAGATAAACTACTCATACAAATGCATCTTGATATTCCGTGCAACGCACGAGGATGTTTCCTTGGGGGTCTCTCCAGCGCGGCGTGGCCGTAGTTGCAAGTTGACGCCCCTTGAGATGCCGACGTTGAGGGGCACCCGGATTTTGTCCGATGAGCAGGTAAGATGAGTTTGATCACATAGTAAATGCATTCTAAAGACTAATCCCGTGTCCATTTCCTAATTCTCCCCCTAGCCATTGTTTCACAGGTTAGGCTCAGTGCGAGTGGAGATTGGCTTGCATATGTACGGGAGGGTACCAACATCAATTTGCACAACATTTACAATGGTGACACCGTTCCCGTAGAACCTTTGTCCAACATTGGGATCAGCCACACAACGGGGCCCTCCTGAATTGGTATGATGGAACCACGGTGAGATTGAAGAAGATAGCACGAACCTTGCACATGGCGGTCAAAGGTGGACCATGCTGTCTGCGGCCGATTTTTTGCCGTACGAGTAGGAAGATGTTGTGCTCCTTTCTAACCGCATCTTCGCGGTGACAAACCAGGGGACTTGTTACGTATGGGACACATCCTACGGTATACTCCCTCTCTCCCAGTTTATTTGTTTTGAATTTTTCCATTTTATAAGTTTCAAATTCAAATTTAGAGCTCCCCGTGACATGTTGTGATTACAATGTCCATTAAATCGTTGCGTACATGTATAGTAAAGAAACAAATCTCGAGTTTGGCACGAGTTCGTGCAGCGGTAGCACCACAAGGCCTAGCGCAGGAGTTACATTTCCCTCTCGGGGACCTCAGGACTGAGCTTCTGCGCCTTACTACACCTGCCTTTGATTCAATAACATGTGGACCCGATAGGTGGCTGGTCCACATGTAATGCTCCCGAAGGCAGAGGGGTAGTGGGGCCGAGAGGGGTGAGCTGCAGGTCGGGGGATGTGTGGTGTCATGGGTTCGAGCGGCGTCGTGGGAATCGCGTGTGGCTATGGTAGAAACTTGATGCTCGCCGCATTTCAGGTGGCCCACATGTCAAGCACACAAAGGCAGAGGGGCGGTGCGGCCGAGAGGGGTGAGGCGCACGTCGGGGGACGTCGTGCCATGGGTTGGAGCGGCGTCGTGAGAATCGCGAATGGCAGTGTATGAAACATGGTGGCCGCCGTAGTTGAACTTCCATGGAAAAGCTGTCATGTCTACGGACACATGCATTGCATACCGATCACTGGAAGGAGTAGTAGTAGAAAAAGCTAGGGGGATAAATAGTTCCGTATAGTCAAGCGGACGCATGCTACTACTTGTTTCAAAGACATGCACACCATCGAAATAGTCCATCTATATCAATATGCACAAAGAGAGAATATATTTTTTACAAGAGAGGAAATAGTTCATCCATCCATAATGCCCTACTGCTAGTGCAGCTTATTCTTCTTCTTCTTCTTCTTCTTCTTCTTCTTCTTCTTCTTCTTCTTCTTGTTCTAATTTTCTGTGGGAGACAGCTTCGCAACAAGCTCTCTGGACCTTGCAACTATTTCGAAACTCACACGGGCATCGACGGCAGCATATTTTATCCGCTCGTACGTCAAGGGATAATTCTCCCATCCAGACGACCTTAATGCCAGCATCTCGTCACCCTTCTGAAGATTTGTTTCGAGCACAAAATTTGCTACGTCGAATAGGGATGGTGTCGGTTTATCACAGTCTTCTACAGGAATCTTTGTTTCGGTTTGTACGTCAGCGATGCTTTTCAAATCAAGGTTGTACGGCTCCAACTTCTGTTTGTCCCCTGCGATGGCTGCCCCATAGAAGTATATGTCCTCCCGAGACAAGAAATCATGAAGCTCACCTGGTATGGAGGGCGCGTGTATGATGTGGTACTCCAAAACATCATCTTCGAGGCACAGCTGAAGGACGGCGGCGCTTGGATCTTCCTAGTGGCATGCTCCGTGTACTCTGCATCGAGACCGATGACCTTCATCTCCACCTTTTGGAGGGAGTTGGATACATTGTTGATCCACTTCCGAACAACCCTTGGGTGGTCGGTGACTGTGGCAACTATGGTCAACGAGCCTTCGACGAGGACAAGTTAGACGCTAAAAACCTGCATCTCGATCTCTTTCTCCATTTGGAACCGCTGGACCGGGGGCTATGGTTTGGAGAATTAGGATTAGATGGCTAGTCTAACTGAAGAAGATGATTATTTAAAGGGGCTTAGGAATTACTCCAGAGGATGTGAAGAGGTTAAAACAATGTGAATGCAGTGTGGTTTGGATGCAAATGAAGATGAAGGAGTAGTGAAGAAGCCGAGGAAAATCGGTTCCCGATGGAGAAGTAAATGGGAGAAGTGGCCTGCAGGCAGTTGATTAGATGACTAGGTAGACTAAACGAAAAGGCTATGCAGGTAGACTGAGGAGTGGTACCTGTCCCTGTATGTGCCCATCCTTCTAGCGCTACATGTGCCACTGGCTAGTTGAGGTCACTCTTTCGAATCACTGTGGCGAGACATTTTATGATTCCTTTTTATTTCTGCACCCCTCCTGACAGGTGGGGGACCTATGCAAACGGATAAAAATGTGTCGCAACTGGTTCGGATGGATATTGGCGCGTGCGTGGGAGACAGAACATTCTCTAGTTAAGGAATATGCGGTTATCCTCAAAAAAGAAAAGTCCTTCTTCGCGCTTCCGCGTGCACAAGAATTTGGTTCTGCTCGCAATATGGATGATACCTGGAGGATGAAGTGAACCCAGAGGCATGCTAGCATGGGAGTACTACTCAGGTTCCTACTACTCCTTCTACTAGTAGTAGTACAACTGTGGTACACTTGATGGTCAAAATAGTATTATTCATCCGGTCCTCATAGTGAAGTGACAAGACCCTGCGCCCAAGGTGACACCAGTCCAGGCGGCGTGTCCGGGTTACCAAAGTCAGCCTCACGTTGTGCACTGTGCAGTCACTGTCACCGCCGCTATATAGCATGCCTCGCCTCATCTCCCTCTCCCCTAGCACCACTCCATCTCCATCTCCATCTCCGTCTCGCCGGAGATCCTGAGGTCACTCTTCATCATCTCACTGTGCCCCCGCGTACCCTCGCCTCGCTCGCCTCCCCCAGTACCACTATTCCTCGCTAGCCACTCCAGCACCGAGAGACTTCTCCCCCGTAAATCAAGCCCCCCAAAACCCCACCTTCCAAACTCCACCATGGCCGAACGCGAACCGCGCAGCATCCATATGAGCCGCGATTGGAGCAATCTCCCCAATGGCATCCTCGACCTCTGTTGTTCATGTATGGATATGTTGAGCACCCTGCGGCTGGCTGCATGCTCGAGGGGCATGCACACGGCCATCGTCGAAGCAAAGCCTAAGCTTTTCAAGACACCTTGCTTGCTGCTATCTGGTCTTGCGAGATTTGCTCACCATGATACGGAGGCGTACATGATGCCCCTGGACTTCAATCCGACCTCCATTAGCCGAAACTTCTTTGCAGGTATGTAGTGGGTCGCCGTACATCATTTCCGTCGACTTTGATCCGATCACCATCGCCTGAAAATTCTTGCAGGTATGTACTGGGTCGGCATGAACTCCCACTGGATGGCTGCCATCAGAGAAGACGGGAAAAAGTTGGTGCTCGTGAACTTAGAGACCTCAAATGAGATTATCCTTCCTCCGTTGCATGATATAGAGTTTTACCGTCGTGGTCCAAGTCATCTAGATTACGTCGTCAATTGGACGCACCTTGTTTTGCAGAAGAATGTAATCTGCCAAGTGCCCACACGACATGCGGATTACGCGGACTTCAAGCTAAGTGCCTTGTTCGACAAGCGACTCACCTATCTTTCCACCGGTGCCTTCTTTAGCTGGAGACAGCTCAGCTCGCAGTGGATCATCGTCAAAGCTGATACACACTTCTGTGATGCTATTGAACAAAATGGCATCATCTACGCGATCGACAAAGCAGATGGCACCACGTATTGCTAGGATGGCGCGTGTAAGTTGTTTCTGTCTAATGTTAATGATGACGCCATGACACTATTTGAACTTTTTGTGATGATTGACATATCCCTGTTTTAGCAGAATTTGAGTAGAACTATGGCAATGTATTAGAGACGCCGTAAATCAGCGATATTTGGAATGAGTTAATTCATGCGATTGTGACCATGTCATTACAGCCAATTTGTACCCCTGAATAATCAAACGGTTAGGAAGATATTGATATTCTCCTTATTTTATAGTAATCTATATACCACTAAATATGAGTGTGTATCAATGGCCATGTTAGTTTCCTCATTTTCATGATGTAGAAATAGGCATCACACTGTTGGTTTCATCTAACCATACATTAGGGAAGTAAATGTGCATATGGAGAACTCTATATTCGGAAGTAATGAAATCCTGTAATGCTTACCATGTGTACATACCTATGTTCGCCCTTCAGCAATCAATGGCTAGAATAATATACTCACAAAAATTTTGCCCACAGAACATGAGTATATAACAATGCATGGTCTGTTAGTTTCCTTGAAGAATTTGATTGTGAGGACAGAACATGATTACATAACATGCATGACATGGTAGTTTCCTGTGAAGAATCGATTGTGAGATAACATGTGTATAACCATGCATGGCACTTCTATATTTTCGAACCCATTATACATTTCCCTGTATTTTCCTCCCAGTTCCAACAGGGACATATCACTGCTGTTTCTTGCATTATCGTACTCATACTCTGAACAATGCTGATCTTACATTAATGTGACGCCCCCGATTCAATCGTACACTAATCATGCACGCAAACGTGTACGATCAAGATCAGGGACTCACGGGAAGATATCACAACACAACTCTAAAACATAAATAAGTCATACAAGCATCATAATACAAGCCAGGGGCCTCGAGGGCTCGAATACAAGTGCTCGATCATAGACGAGTCAGCAGAAGCAACAATATCTGAGTACAGACATAAGTTAAACAAGTTTGTCTTAAGAAGGCTAGCACAAACTGGGATACAGATCGAAAGAGGCACACGCCTCCTGCCTGGGATCCTCCTAACTACTCCTGGTCGTCATCAGCGGACTGCACGTAGTAGTAGGCACCTCCAGTGTAGTAAGAGTCGTCGTCGACGGTGGCGTCTGGCTCCTGGGCTCCAGCATCTGGTTGCGACAACCAGGTAGAAAGGAACGGGGGGGAAAGAGGAAGGAAAGCAACCGTGAGTACTCATCCAAAGTACTCGCAAGCAAGGAGCTACACTACATATGCATGGGTATATGTGTAAAGGGCCATATCGGTGGACTGAACTGCAGAATGCCAGAATAAGGGGGGATAGCTAGTCCTGTCGAAGACTACGCTTCTGGCAGCCTCCATCTTGCAGCATGTAGAAGAGAGTAGATTGAAGTCCTCCAAGTAGCATCGCATAGCATAATCCTACCCGGCGATCCCCTCCTCGTCGCCCTGTTAGAGAGCGATCACCGGGTTGTATCTGGCACTTGGAAGGGTGTGTTTTATTAAGTATCCGGTTCTAGTTGTCATAAGGTCAAGGTACAACTCCGGGTCGTCCTTTTACCGAGGGACACGGCTATTCGAATAGATAAACTTCCCTGCAGGGGTGCACCACATGACCCAACACGCTCGATCCCATTTGGCCGGACACACTTTTCTGGGTCATGCCCGGCCGAGGAAGATCAACACGTCGCAGCCCCACCTAGGCACAACAGAGAGGTCAGCACGCCGGTCTAAATCCTATGCGCGCAGGGGTCTAGGTCCATCGCCCATTGCACACCTGCACATTGCGTACGCGGCCGGAAGCAGACCTAGGCCCCTTAATACAAGTGCGAGCTTATGGTCCAATGCAACGCGCGCCGCTCGGCCGCTGACGTCACGAAGGCTTCGGCTGATACCACAACGTCGAGTGCCCATAACTGTTCCCGCATAGTTGGTTAGTGCGATAGACCAAATGGCCAGACTCAGATCAAATACCAAGAACTCGTTAAGCGTGTTATTTTGAAGTAACCGCGGACGCCGTCCAGGGCCAGGCCCACCTCTCGCCTAGGTGGTCTCAACCTGCCCTGTCGCTCCGCCACAAGATCCACTCGTGGGTACTCCTACGAGCCGACCCGACTTTAGTCACCACAGTATCATGTATAGAGTATATAAGTATATACCCGTGATCACCGCCCAAGTGATCACGGCCCAATAGTATAGCACAGCAGACGGACAAGAATGTAGGGTCACTGATGGAAAACTAGCATCCTATACTAAGCATGTAGGATTGCAGGTAAAGGTAACAACAGTAGTAGCAAGGACAGGCTATGCATCAGGATAGGATTAACGGAAAGCAGTAACATGCTACACTACTCTAATGCAAGCAGTATAGAGAAGAATAGGCAATATCTGGTGATCAAGGGGGGCTTGCCTGATTGCTCTGGTAAGGAGGGGTCGTCAACAGCGTAGTCGGTCGGGGCACCAGCAGCGGCGTCGGTCTCGTAGTCTACCGGAGACAAGAGGGGGAAGAAACAATGAATACAATGCAAACAGATGCATAACGATGCATGACATGACAAAGCGTGAGGCTAGGTGTTCCCAAACGCGGTACCAGGTGATACCGGCGAAGGGGGGAAACATCCGGGAAAGTATTCCTGATGTTTCGCGTTTTCGGACAGATGGAACGGAGGTGAAATGTTGCAGGTTCACTATGCTAGGGACGTGTGGTGAATGAACGGGCTGCGTATCCGGATTTGTCTCGTCGTTCTGAGCAACTTTCATGTAGAAAGTATTTTCATCCGAGTTACGGATTATTTTATATGATTTTCTAAAGATTTAATCATTTTCTGATTTTAATTATTTATTTAAATACAACATTATCCAGAACAGTGCATGATGACGCAGGCATGACATCAGCGTGATGTCAGCAGGTCAACTGGTCAGTTGACCAGTCAAATTAGACAGGTGGGTCCATTGGGACCTACATGTCATTGTCACGGGCACTAACAGGAGGGTTTAGACTAACTAAATGGGTTAATTAGCGGGTGGGGCCTAGTAGTCAGTGAGAGATTAAGATTTTAATTAACTAATTTAATTAATTAACAATTTATCTATTCAATTTTATTCGTTTATGGCATGGGCCCCGCATGTCAATGCCACTGGGCTACCCAGTCAGCACGTTGACTCGGTCAACCCAGTCAACGGGGCCCCCATGGCCCACTGGCAGTGACCCAGCGGTGGGGCCCGCCTAGCCACGTCGGCGGATGGCGCCGGAACGACGCCGACGAGGCAAAACGCGGCAGCATGGCTCGGGAGGTGGCCGGAAAACACCTACAGGGCACCGTTCGTGGAGTTTTTGGGCGCGTTCGAAAGCTACGGCTGCGCCGCGTCCAACGGTGGTGGTTGTGGCGGCAGGGGTGACCGAAATCGAGCGCGGGGAGCTCATCGGCGGACGACCGGAGTCGGACGCGAGAGGAAACGGCGACGCAGCACGCTAGCGAGCGAACTGAGAGGCTAGGCGAGACATGCGTTAGGTGGTGAATGCAACGGGCGCTGGCCCGTGACCATTTGGTCACCGGAGGCATGCCGGTGACGAGCGCAGGCGGCAGCACGTTCGGGCGCTCAACGAGCTAGGGCATAGGGGCCATAAGGAAGCGCGTGCACGGGTGCGTTCAGTCCCTGGATGCGCCAGGAACACGATGCCGTGCTCAGGCGAACACGACGGAGAGCATGGCCACGGCGGCGAGGCGATCCGCGGCGAAGGGCTCTCGGCGACGGCGACGAGGTAGCTACGGTGCGCGAGGGGCTTAACGAGGAGGAGCAGGAGGCGGGGGAGCTCACCGTGCAGCACGCAAGATGGCCCGTGGTGGTTTAGTAGCAGCAGGGGGCGTCGCCGGAGTTGGTGAAGAACGGCGGCGACCGGAGATGTGGAAGAAGGGGGCGTTGCAGCAGCGCCTCCGAGCTCCAGCTGCGGCCACCGGTCGACGAGGAAGACGATGGCGGAGACGACGGACATGCTGGCGAGGCGAGGCGATGGCTGTGGCCGCGCGTTTCATGGTGGCGGGGCCATGGCAGCATTCGGACGCGGTGGGGAACGAAGGGGAGAGGGAGGTGGATCTGAGGGGGGAGGCGCAGAGGCCGAGAGGGAGAGCGGGGGCGAGTGGGAGGCGGGATCGACGAGGCAGGGGGCGTGGCGGCCTTATCCTCGACGCCGGCGAGGGGGTCCGGCGGGGACGCGCCCCTGTTCCGACCCTGGTCGGGGGAACAGGGAAGGGGAGGGAGCGACCGAGGGAGGCGGCTGGGACGGCCGGATGGGCCGGCCTGGCTGCGAGCTGGGCCGTCTGGTCCAGGGGGTCCTTTTCTCTTTTTTTCTCTTTCGTCATCTGCTTTTGTATTTTCTTTTCTTTATTTTTCTTTTCTATTTTATTTCACTTTAAAATACTTAGGCACTTTCTAAAAAAATGTTTTCTCCACAATAATTACCAGTGCAGTATTTGGCACCCACCGAACATTTTTGTTTTGACTTTTGAAAACTTTGGGTGTTTGTCACTAATTCATTTTTTTGAATTTGAAATGTTTTGATCTAACACTTGATTAGCAACAGTAACAGAGATGACATGGCATCATCAGGAGAGTTTTACTGTAGCCTAATTATCCGGGCGTTACAATTAACAATGCATGTCCTTTTTGATATGATGCAGTGTCCCTACAGTTACTGCCCTTTGTAATCACACCACCTTTGCCAAATTAGGGAAGCACAGCTGGTTCCTCGCTCGATCAGACGACGGCAAAAGACTGATGATCATTTGGACAAATGAGCCGGAAAAGTTATATTGCAAAAACCCCACTGTATGCAAGCATCGTGAAATACGTGAGTATCCGGACAGTGGCTGTTACGTCTATGAGCAGGATACCAGCTTGTTGGGGCCTTCGGGATTTTTGAGTTGGAGGCAGGTAAACAGCCTTGGTTCACACTCTCTATTTCTCGGACTCAATTATCCGATTAACCAGGAGATCACTGTTGGCAAGGACCTTGATGGAAGAGAGGCTCTGTTTGCTATGGAAAACTGTGTCTACACGGCGAGCACTAGGAGTTCGGGAGCAAACTCCCCTGATTGTCAACAATACAACCTACAGCCAAAACAAGTTGAGAATGACAAAGGCATCTGGATTAACTTTGATCCTTGGATGTGTCGAGTCCGACAGGCAGTGATGTGGTTCAAGCCTTCAGGTTGATAGGTAACTGGGCTGTTGCGTCGAAAGGGTGGAGTACTGGTGTCTCCGGATCACTGGTGGCTGAACCGGGGCTGCAAATTATGATGGTGTTGGATCATCCCTCTTTGAATGACTTGTTGTCTTTGCTGCTTGTTCTGGACGGGTAGTTCTCTCTTTTGTTATGCATATTCCTTGTCATTTGGTCATCCTCGTCTATGTCACTCTTACTATGTAATAGTTGCCTCTATTTAGAATGTCATTCTCGTCTGGATCACGAGAGTCTGAGCGCTGCAGATGGGTGCATTTTGGTGGTGTAGCAAGACTTCTTATGAACTATCATGTCTTGCTGTCTATGTCAGTAGTATTCACTAGTCAGTGTTTGAATGATGTATATATCGTTGTTTCGAACTTTTTATTGTCTCAAACTGCTGGTGGGCTAAATGAGGGCATCATCATTCTCGAGTGTTCAGAGTATATCTCCTTTTTCAAGTTATAATTTGAGCTCAGTGTCTTTTCGATGATGTACACTTGTTTGGGCCAGTGAGGTGTCGTTGAATATGGGCCAAGTAGTAACGCAATGCCAAATAGGTCAATTATGAATCTCAGGCCGGGCTCTCAAAAGATCCTAAAAAAAGACCGGGCTCTCAAAAAAAGAAAGAATATGGACTCTTAGGCCGATATGTGGGCGCCACCGGTGTTGTCGTGCGCTTGCGCGCCGAGAGCATATTGGCCCGTGTTCGAAATTCATGCTACCTTTTCATCCCCAATCTCCCGCCCCTCCCCCACCTCTGGAATATCGATTCCTACTCCAGTTCCCCCAAATCCCCCTCCTGTACTCCCTGTACTCAAGCGCACTATCATGTCGCCGGTCAATGCGGATCTCCGAGCCAGAGATCCTGAGGTCCGTCTTGCCTTCGGGCGCTGCGTGTTGTCGCTCAACAGTGGCATGGCAGCGCTTGATGACCAGTTTGCCGGCAAAGTGCTGATGGTAACCATCAACGGCGACTGGCCTCCCGTCTCGCCGGATGACCTTGTCAAAGCTCTTGGCATTGCGCATGACATCCAAATAAGTGACTTGCTCGTCGCAGTCTGTCCACCACCGGTTGATTTCTTCGTCAGGTTCCGGACAACTTTCGACTGCAGTCGTGTGTTCGAATCTTCCCGGCGTTTGTTCCGCGATGGCGCGCTGGTGAGCTTTGATCGATGGCACCCAGGATGGGGCTCGGTGCCCTCTGAGCTTGAGTTTTTAACAAAGCTTACCTTCCACGGCATGCCTCGACGTGCTTGGAACAGCGAGTCCATGAATGAGCTTATCAACGACCTTGGAGGTGAGTGTCGGTGTCAAAACCGGTGGATCTCGGGTAGGGGGTTCCGAACTGTGCGTCTAAGGCGGATGGTAACAGGAGGCGGGGGACACAATGTTTACCCAGGTTCGGGCCCTCTCGATGGAGGTAATACCCTACTTCCTGCTTGATTGATCTTGATGATATGAGTATTACAAGAGTTGATCTACCACGAGATCGTAGAGGCTAAACCCTAGAAGCTAGCCTATGGTATGATTGTTGTTGTCCTATGGACTAAACCCTCCGGTTTATATAGACACCGGAGGGGGCTAGGGTTACACATAGTCGGTTACAAGGGAGGAGATCTACATATCCGTATTGCCAAGCTTGCCTTCCACGCCAAGGAGAGTCCCATCCGGACACGGGACGAAGTTTTCAATCTTGTATCTTCATAGTCCAACAGTCCGACCAAAGGATATAGTCCGGCTGTCCGAGGACCCCCTAATCCAGGACTCCCTCAGTAGCCCCTGAACCAGGCTTCAATTACGATGAGTCCGGCGCGCAGATTGTCTTCGGCATTGCAAGGCGGGTTCCTCCTCCGAATACTCCATAGAAGATTTTGAACACAAGGATAGTGTCCGGCTCTGCAAAACAAATTCCACATACCACCATAGAGAGAATAATATTTCCACAAATCTAATCTGCTGATGCATTTTGCAGCATGACATCACACCACGGCCCGGTCATTATTCGAACCGTTTTTCACAACCAGCCACTACACATATTGCGAGGCGGTTTCCTTGGCACATCTTGTCGAAGCAGAGATCGTGTCCCCTTATCACGGGATTCTCATCAACATGGGTATGGGTAACCCAACCGCGCCATCAATTACGGCGCTTGGGAAATAAGCAAGTTTACCAGGTAGGTGGGGAGGCGCATAGCTTCTTCCGCCCTTATAAAGGGACAAGGATTCACCTTTTTCACCCACGGCTTCTTCCTCCTTGCTCATCCATTCTTGCGCACTCGAGTTCCAGCGCCCAAGTTCGCATTTTTCTCCTCAAACCACTCCAAGCATGTCCGGAGCGGGAGGCAAGTGGATCGTCTCCTCCGTTACGGAGGAGAACATCACAAAGCTGCGGGGAGCCGGATATCTGGCCGCGGATATCGCGCATCGGCTGCCAGATGCGGGGCAGATCATCCCTACTCCAGAACCCCATGAGAGGGTGGTTTTCCTTACCCACTTCATCCGCGGACTGGGATTTCCCTTCCACCCGTTTGTCTGCGGGTGCATGTTCTACTACGGGCTAGACTTTCACGATCTGGCCCCCAATTTCATCCTCAACATCTCGGCGTTTACTGTCGTGTGCGAGGCCTTCCTCCGCATCAAGCCCCACTTCGGCCTGTGGCTAAAGACCAATGTTAAACCAAAGGTGGTGGTCGGCCAGCAAGCGGGGTGCGGAGGCGCCATGGTGGGCAAAATGCCCAACGTCACCTGGCTCGAAGGCTCCTATGTGGAGACCATAAAGGGGTGGCAATCGGGGTGGTTCTACATCACCGAGCCACGCAACACCAACTGGGTGGCGGCCCCCAAATTTCGATCCGGAATCCCCATGCGGCTCACCTCCTGGAAAGAGAAGGGCCTGTCCTGGGGTTCCCCGGTAGAGCTGACCGGACTCCAGACATGCATCAAAAACATGATGAGCAAGAAAATCAAGCTCGTCAACATGGTCCAAGTCATGCTCTTCCGCTGAATCCTCCCGTGTCAAAGACGGGCATTCAATTTGTGGGAGTTCGACCCGGCTGAGCACCAGATGCTGCGAGAGCTCTTCGACACGACGCACAAGGATGTCTGGAAGGTGCTATTCAAGGGCGCCGAGGTACCTCCTCCCCTTACCGAGGACCGCGGACTCAGCGCAAAGCGCCCTGCTAATCCGGTAAGTCTTTTATATCTCATAAGATGTTCATTTCCTCAGTATAACCATGCGCGAGATCTAAGCCTCCACGCCATTTAACAGGACTGGGTAGCAACAGTGGAGCGGATCGATTGTCCGGCTCCCCTGCCCGAAGATCTAGCAGATGTTCTCCTAACGAAGATGCTGGTTCCGGCACCTTATGAGGTGCCAGAGAAGAAGGCCACGGGGACCAGGAAGGGTCTCCAGCGCAAGGTTATATCGGACTCATCGTCCGAAAGCACCGAGGCGCACTCCTCCCATGAAAACGAGGAGGAGGAAGAGGAAAGTTCTCCCCCCCCCAGCCGGGGAAGACAAGAAAAGGAAGGCCGCCCCGTCCGGGGCGGCCGAAGGGTCCAAGAAGGGAATAACCCTCCTTCCGGACCACTCCACCACCGCCGCCTTCAGTGAAGAGGAGTGGTTGCCCAGGGAGAAGCCCCTGGCGAAGTCGTAAGTATCCGGATACCATAATAGTTTTGGTATGTTTCATTTTATTGCTCCTTATCATGCCGAACATGATCATGCAGTCCCTCCAAGGCCCATATTGACGTATCCTCTTCGGATAGGTCTTTGGATCCGTTGGCGATGAATAGCGATTCACTCCCGACCGCCACCTCCCCCCGCCCTACGGACGACGCTGAGGTGTTGTCTCGAAGGGTAGTAGCTCAAGGGGAGATAGTCTTGGAGGCGCCCCAAGACGACATCCCGGACACCGGGCGCTTGGGGAACAAGACTCCCAAGGGCTCCACTGGCGGGGCCAACAAGTTTGGCCCCCAGCCGAATACTGTGCCGGAACCTCCAGTGGTTCCGGACTCCGTCGGGCGACCCCTCGCTAAGGGGGGCGAGCCGTCTATGCCGATGACCTCTGTCCATCCAGAGGCATCGGATAACTTGCTGGAAGCGCTTCGCGGCGCTTCCATTGATGAAGAGCACCGTACTATCATGAGTGCGGTGGTCAAGAAGGTTCAGTCCGCCAAAAGCGGACTGACTGAAGCCTGTGCCAGCCTCCTAACAGGCTTTGAGGTAAGTAATCAAATTATAAGAAAATATTATGTCATAGACAGTAGCCCCTGATGCTCTGTTTGGCATTCGCGAAGAAAAGCCGAATAGAGGATCAAATAATAATCGCAGGAGTCTAATCATAATATGTCTATGTGCATATGCAGGCTTCACTGCTGGCCGCTACCGCACGTACTGCGGAGGTCGCTGCACTGAAGCGGGACCTTGAGCGGTCCAAGGAAGAGCTCGGCCTTACCAAGAGGCAGCTCGAAGAGAACAAAGGTAAGTGATACCCCGTCTGTATATTGATAAGAAAAAATAAGGGTGGTTTCTTAGATCATAGGATCGTCATGAATTTTGCTAGGGGCCACGACCGAAGTGGCGACCCTGAAGAAGGCGCTGTCTGAGGCCGAGGACAAGGTGGCCAAGGAGCGCATCGAGCGAGAGAAACAAGAGGCCCGAGTAGGCAAGGTGCAGCAAGAGCTCCGGGCCCTCGTCAAGAAGCATGAGTCCTTGGAGCGTGACTCTAAGATGCAAGGGTCCGAGCTTGCGAAGGCCCTCGAAAGGGCACAACATGCCAAGGCCGAAGCCCAAAAGGCCCTCCAGGAAATTGAGGCAGTTAAGAAGATAGCGGCGGGTAAGGCATTCATTATGCAAAGCAAGCATGTGAAAGAAAATTTCCTTTTACTTACCCGAGTTCGGAGTTCTCCAGGAGCGTTCGCAGATCTACCCCGCAGTGTGTCAGATGCCGCGGAGTTCTACCGGGCCGAGGAGGGGAGCTCGACGGAGAAGTTATTCTAGTCTCAGTATACTGGGACCAAACACCCCATGCCCTTGAGCGACCAGCTGAAGCAACTGGTCAAGCTCCACAAGGCGGCCGAACAGGCCATGAAGGGTCTTATAGTCCAGATGTGGCCTGGCGATCCCCTGCCTGATAGCTACTTCGGCCTGGTAAGGCGGCTTGTGAATGTCTGCCCACGGCTTGAAGTCATAAAGCGGTCCGTCTGCATCAAGGGTGCGTGCAGGGCTTTTGCCCGGGCAAAGGTGCACTGGGCGAAGCTGGACGCCGAGAAGCTGGTGAAGGAGGGGCCGCCGGAAGCCAAGGAGCATCGCCACCCCGAAATGTATTATAACAGTGTCCTGAAGGGTTCTCGCCTTGTGGCGGAGGAATGTGCTAAGGATGTAATATTCGAATGAATGTACTCATGTGATCCTGTAATATGAAACGAGTTCATTTGCGCTATGCAACGCTTGTGAATTTAAAATATTACCTTCTGTGCGGTCGTTTATAAAATCTGAGAGTTGGCCAGTCGTCGGCTTCTGCCCCCATGTAACTAGTACTGAGGTGTTCGGGATAAACCTGATCACTCTTTATCCCAATTTCGGGTCCTTCGAGGGAGGTGTTCAGCACAACGAACCAGGCAATCGGACTATAAGTCTTTATCACTCTCACTTAGCCATAGAAGTCTACAATTTTAAATTTTGGCGAAGCCCCTAGTATTCGGAAGGCCGAATTTGGGGCGCTATATACGCCTAAGTAGGGCAAGGCCGACTCCTCGCCCGAAGCGGAAAAAGTCTTTAAGGACTTGAGACCTCTCGAACAGCGACCAGCTCTCGCCTTATCATGACAGTCAGTTTCGGCTTTCTCTACTGAGGTGCTCGTCCGGAAGAACCGGGACACAATCGCAGTAGTTCTCCCAGCGCTACCTTAGCCGATATTGCGGAACGTAAGGTACCAAAACATGGGAGCCGGGCAAACCCAACTATTGACCCAAGACATGATTCGGAGCTGATGCATATAATGCTATAAGTTCGGGGTGCCGCACTGTCGAAAGTGTTCGGACTTCTCACGCCGTATTATGGGGTATACTGAAGCCCCTGGCATACTGGTCGTACCAGAATGTACGGGTGCAATTTGTAAATAAACAGACAAGGAAAAAGGGAAAGGTAATGCAATAATAGACTAATGCTATGCATTGTTATTTAAATAATACGTCGAAGCGTACTGATACAAGTAGTGCAATAAGCAAAAAATAGGACTATTTGACATGTCCTATCCAAGGGCAAGCTGCGTATGGGTATTTAAAACGGGTACTTCGATTGTTATCAGAGACCACCTGGAGATTCCCTTGTACGTCTTAGCTTCTTGCCTCCTTGGTTGTTCCTTCCCGTAATGTCTCCAGCAATCAGACTGCCGAAAAGGGCTTCCAGAGAGTAAGGTCCTGAAAGAGAGAAAATGATAAAGGTATACAGCCCCTGGGGCGGTTGAGCCGCATTGTGGGTCGTGCCCTGGTCGTACCCCCGCCTATGCCCATGGTATTTTTAGTGCGTAATTATGTATGCGCGGCACAGATTTCGTCGCTTGACTGGGACTAGGACGGTGGCCGAATTGCTAGGCGAGCTCTGAACGTGCCAGGCAATCGTGTTGCAGGTTACTCTGGACTCGCTTGAAGGTGTCCGGGGGCTTTATCGCCGAATTGATGGTTTGCCTTAAAAGGATGCTTTGTGCTTCTGCTGCGAGGGCCACAGTGTGTTCCTCCATGCAAAGCGAGCGTTATATGTTTCCATTGACTGTTATAACCCCGCGAGGTCCTGACATTTTGAGCTTGAGGTATGCATAATGCGGTACCGCATTGAATCTAGCAAATGCGGTTCGCCCAAGCAGTGCGTGATAGCCACTGCGAAACGGGACGATATCGAAGATTAACTCCTCGCTTCGGAAGTTGTCCGGAGATCCGAAGACCACTTCCAGTGTGATTGAGCTCGTGCAATGGGCCTCTACACCTGGGATGACACCTTTAAAGGTGGTTTTAGTGGGTTTGATCCTTAAGGGGTCTATACCCATTTTGCGCACTGTATCCTGATAGAGCAGGTTCAGGCTGCTGCCACCGTCCATAAGGACTCGAGTGAGGTGAAATTCGTCGATGATGGGGTCAAGGACCAATGCGGCAGATCCGCCATGACGGATACTAGTGGGGTGGTCCCTGCGATCGAAGGTGATCGGACAAGAGGACCATGGGTTGAACTTTGGGGCGACTGGCTCCATCGCATAGACGTCCCTTAGTGCATGCTTCCGTTCCCTCCTGGGAATGTGGGTTGCGTATATCATGTTCACCGTTTTCACTTGTGGAGGGAACCTCTTCTGTCCTCCTGTGTTCGGCGGCCGAAGCTCCTCCTCGTCGTCGCTATGCAGCCCCTTGTCCTTGTTTTCGGCGTTCAACTTGCCGGCCTGCTTGAACACCCAGCATTCTCTGTTGGTGTGATTGGCTGGCTTACGGTGGTGCCGTGAATTTGACACGAGCGATCGAGTATGCGGTCCAAACTGGACGGGCCCGGATTACTTCTTTTGAACGGCTTTTTCCGCTGACCAGATTTAGAGCCACTGAATCCGGCATTGACTGTCGTGTCTTCGGCGGTGTCGCCGTTGTTGCGGCACTTGTGTCTGTTACGACGTGGCCTGACGTTAGTATCCTTTGTATCTGAAGTGCCATGACTTCTTGATGTGTTGTTGCTGCGAGCCAGCCAGCTGTCTTCGCCCGCGCAAAAGCGGGTCATGAGCGTCGTGAGGGCTGCCATAGACTTCGGCTTCTCCTGGCCGAGGTGCCGGGCGAGCCACTCGTCACGGTTGTTATGCTTAAATGCCGCTAAGGCCTCTGCATCTGGACAGTCGACAATTTGGTTTTTCTTAGTTAGGAACCGGGTCCAGAATTGCCTGGCCGATTCTCCTGGCTGCTGAGTTATATGGCTCAAGTCATCAGCATCCGGTGGTCGCACATAAGTGCCCTGGAAGTTGTCAAGGAATGCATCTTCCAAATCCTCCCAACTGCCAATGGAGTCTGCAGGCAAGCTATTCAGCCAATGATGTCGTGGATTTGTCACGGAGATGTCCTAGCGTGAGGACTTAGTCGTGAGGCCAACGCATCTATGTGGTAGCTTGAGAGGGGTTGAGCGGAATCAAGAGACGCAACACAAGACAAGGGTTTAGACAGCTTCGGGCCCCGGGAAGCATCATCCGGTAATAACCCTACATGCTGTTTGAGGCTAGGTCTCATTATCATCCCGAGGGAGTCGCCGGTAAACCGGCTCTTTTTGTCTAGCCCTAGAGATTGTTTCTTCTTCTTGCTTGTCCCTCTTTGGGGAGCCCTGCCCCTCCTTATATATGTTGAAGGGGTGGGTTACATGTGGAGTCCTATTAGGATTAGGACTAGTCTATCTCTAATACAAACCGGGTACAAGTCCAGGTCTTAACTCCTTGTAAGACAAATATTCCTCACGCCTTTCCTTGTAAACCGGCCCACCATAGTATGAATCGGCCTTCATGAACCGCCCGTTGGGCCACCGGGTCTTGTCGCTCCTCTGACCCGCCTGCCGGATTACCAATGAATCGTAAACCGCCAAGTCCAAACGGGTCGCCAGTGAATCGTCAATTCTCAGCCGAGTCTCAAGTAAACTGCCAAGTCCGGCCGGGTTATACTTCCGGTTGGTTTACGCCGCGGGGTATATCCCCGACATTAGCCCCCAGTTTAATTTGGATTTATCCATGTTAAACTGATCCTGTAAAACAAACACAAGGACAAATTTGACAGATTATGCTCCGGGTTAAGAATTCTTGTAAACCGGCATCTGATCATCCTTAAGTCCTTGTCATTTCCTCCTTCTAGAAAATCCGGGTCAACAAGCCAGCTTCATACTCAATTTGCTGACATTGGTTTCTCACAGAGAAATATTGTGAAGAATAATCCACTTGAGTCGGCTTCCAAAGCGCCGGTTTAAGAAATATGGGTCTTGAAATACTCATCTGATATTCAGCCGGTTTGAAGATGTAAAACTTGTCGGTTTAATATTACCAAAATTACCGGTTTGTAAATATGGATGGCACCGAGTCATAATTGTTACCGACGCCGGGTCATAATTGTTGCAGACACCGGGTCAATCTGGTTTGCTCAGAACTGAGAATTTGAAGATTTTTCTCCCTTATATCCATATTACCTGTAGCCCCCAAGTCTTGAGCAGAACAAAGTGATGGCTTAAGACTTGTTTCCATATAATTACTGCCACTTTGAAGAAATCCATGTTGTTCATCTCAGCCACTATTAAAAACTGAATACTCCATATATGTAGCCCCCAAGTGCCGGGTCATTATGCAATAATGAGCAGGGACTTTATAAATATGATCATGTAGATTTGAACAATAACGTGTAGCCCCCAAGGGCCGGCTCAGTAAGATAATATTGAGCTGGTACTTTATATATACTTCTTTGAAAAGAACATCATATAATGTAACCCCCACCATGGGGCTTGAACCCACGTCCACAAGGTTAAGATCTTTGTGCTTTACCAACTGAGCAATGGACCTTTCAATATAATGGTTTTAAGACTTGTGTACCTTGAATTGTTGACAGGAGCAATTGGTAGCCCCCAAGGGCCGGCTCATTATAATGTGATGAGTCGGGTCTTCAATAAGGCCAATAAAAAATGACTTTGCATTAGCCCCCAAGTGTCATGGTGCATGCTTGCAGCGACATGAGACTTGCATGTAATCTCAATTTGAATAATGTAGCCCCCAAGTGTCGGGTCGTAAGCCTGCAGCGACTCGGGACTATTCCTTCCATTGTAGAATAAATTATATCCTTTGATAAAATAATAGCCATTGCGCTAAAGCGACTTTGAAAACCTCAATAATACCGGTTATTAATAACCATAATAAAATCCAGCCATGTTGGCTATTCAAGGTAATATAATCCGGTATGAAAACCTTATTCATTCAATATCATAATGAAAATTCAGCCAAGTTTGGCTATTTGAATAATATAACCCAATGATTTATAAGCGCATGATTCCAATGGCGCAATCCAAATATATACTGGCGACCTATAGTCCAAAGCCAGGCTGGTTTAATAAACACCAGATAATTTCTCATCATATACTGGCAACTTATCGTCTTAAAGCCAGGCCGGTTTAATAAACACCGGATAATTTATCATCATACTGGCGACATATAGTCGAAAGCCAGGCCGGGTTAATAAACGCCGATGATTTATAATCATGCTTTATTCAACCTGTTTCTGCATACAACAAGTTTAAAGTGTCCTCGCGGTTTACCGTCGGACGGGTCATAATGCCGACATTGAATCACATCGTTGGTTTACCAACTTTTTGTAGTAAGGGTGATAACCCCAATCTTGAGTACTGATAACTCCTTCCATATTGTGCCGGTTTATGAAAAAACCGTGCCGGGTTGTGATAAACACCGGATTAACCATATATAATACCGGCGACTTGTAGTCAAAACCAGACCGGGTTGATAATCTCCGG